>NC_092295.1:9233301-9440801 GCF_036320965.1 Panulirus ornatus
AAACAGCCAAGGACTTGTTTGTTTGTATGGTCACTATGGTTAGGTGTGACTTCTGCTCCTTCTAGATGTGAAGGAGATTGTGCTCTTTCAGCTTGATTAAGGTACTTCTTTACCTCAGCCTTAGCATAGGAGTTGTGATGCACTGGTTGTGTGGCAGGTGAAGATGAAGAAATCAGAATCCAGTTTGTATTGCTTCTTGGGGTTCTTAAATGTAACTTGAAGATGTAGCACTACACTGAGATGGGTGGGGCTTTATAGGTTAGACAAGTTTGCAAGTCAGTTTGTTGAGGAAATCCTTTATCAGAAATTATTCACCATTGGTGGTGCACCAACATAGAAAGAATGTAGAGGGAAGCAAACTGGAACAGTTCATTGTGTCTGTTTGAGGCTGTCTGCAATATCAGAATCTTGAATTTTATGATGTAGAGAAAGGAGGACTTAATGAGAAATATATCTCTGGAGGCACAAACAATGTTAGCTGTGGAAAAGAAGTAAAGTGTTTACCAAGTTTGTTTCTAAACATATCAGTGGTGTTCTTCTGAATACTTTTATGTGTATATTATTCCATATTTATCCCTGGGGATAGGGGATGAAGAATACTTCCCACGTATTCCCTGCGTGTCGTAGAAGGCGACTAAAAGGGGAGGGAGCAGGAGGCTGGAAATCCTCCCCTCTCGTTTTTTTTTTTTTTTTCAATTTTCCAAAAGAAGGAACAGAGGGGGGCCAGGTGAGGATATTCCACAAAGGCCCAGTCCTCTGTTCTTAACGCTACCTCGCTAATGCGGGAAATGGCGGATAGTTTAAAAGAAAAAGAAATATATATATATATTTTTTTTTTTTTTGCTCTGTTGCTGTCTCCCGCATTTGCGAGGTAGCGCAAGGAAACAGACGAAAGAAATGGCCCAACCCACCCCCATACACATGTATATACATACGTCCTCACACGCAAATACACATACCTACACAGCCTTCCATGGTTTACCCCAGACGCTTCACATGCCTTGATTCAATCCACCGACAGCACGTCAACCCCGGTATACCACATCGCTCCAATTCACTCTATTCCTTGCCCTCCTTTCACCCTCCTGCATGTTCAGGCCCCGATCACACAAAATCTTTTTCACTCCATCTTTCCACCTCCAATTTGGTCTCCCTCTTCTCCTCGTTCCCTCCACCTCCGACACATATATTCTCTTGGTCAATCTTTCCTCACTCATTCTCTCCATGTGCCCGAACCATTTCAAAACACCCTCTTCTGCTCTCTCAACCACGCTCTTTTTATTTCCACACATCTCTCTTACCCTTACGTTACTTACTCGATCAAACCACCTCACACCACACATTGTCCTCAAACATCTCATTTCCAGCACATCTATCCTCCTGCGCACAACTCTATCCATAGCCCACGCCTCGCAACCATACAACATTGTTGGAACCACTATTCCTTCAAACATACCCATTTTTGCTTTCCGAGATAATGTTCTCGACTTCCAAACATTCTTCAAGGCTCCCAGAATTTTCGCCCCCTCCCCCACCCTATGATCCACTTCTGCTTCCATGGTTCCATCCGCTGCCAGATCCACTCCCAGATATCTAAAACACTTCACTTCCTCCAGTTTTTCTCCATTCAAACTCACCTCCCAATTGACTTGACCCTCAACCCTACTGTACCTAATAACCTTACTCTTATTCACATTTACTCTTAACTTTCTTCTTTCACACACTTTACCAAACTCAGTCACCAGCTTCTGCAGTTCCTCACATGAATCAGCCACCAGCGCTGTATCATCAGCGAACAACAACTGACTCACTTCCCAAGCTCCCTCATCCCCAACAGACTTCATACTTGCCCCTTTTTCCAAAACTCTTGCATTCACCTCCCTAACCACCCCATCCATAAACAAATTAAACAACCATGGAGACATCACACACCCCTGCCGCAAACCTACATTCACTGAGAACCAATCACTTTCCTCTCTTCCTACACGTACACATGCCTTACATCCTCGATAAAAACTTTTCACTGCTTCTAACAACTTGCCTCCCACACCATATATTCTTAATACCTTCCACAGAGCATCTCTATCAACTCTATCATATGCCTTCTCCAGATCCATAAATGCTACATACAAATCCATTTGCTTTTCTAAGTATTTCTCACATACATTCTTCAAAGCAAACACCTGATCCACACATCCTCTACCACTTCTGAAACCACGCTGCTCTTCCCCAATCTGATGCTCTGTACATGCCTTCACCCTCTCAATCAATATCCTCCCATATAATTTACCAGGTAAATTATTCCTGGTAAATATATATATATATGCTAAGGAATTGTCTTCCTTATTTTGTCCTTCCCTCTTCATATAACCTTTCTTAAAGAGTCAGGTCTACAAACACCTGTTGGATCCCTGATTAATTTTTGCTCTCATTTTCTTTTACTTTTTTTCTTTCACTGAAATGTCTTTAATCAAGGCATGTTTTGCCTGTGAGATGGTCACTGTAAGAAAAAACAGATATAGTGTGGTAGGAGGAGAGGAAGTTGGGTGATTTGGAGGGTTTTAGGATTGGTATCATGTTAACATGTTTCCAAAAGTTGGGGATTTTGTTGTGTAGCCTAGTATGTGTTTAACTGAGATGATTTAATTAAACTAGCTTTAGAATATCAATTCCAGTAAATGAAACAGGAAATTCAGAAACATGTAAGTCATAAAAAAATATAAGATTTCTATTCAAGAGGAGGTTATCAGGCATGTGTTCACTTTTGATTCCCTCCTCTCAGGTAGGTGGTCAGCAGACATGGGGTGATTTATACAGAAACTGTATTTTGTCATTTTGTTTTGCTGGTTGATTTACTTACTCTTTTAGTTGTCAAGGTATTGATATATAAATGTTCACCAATATCTCTTCATTTTGTTCTTATATTAATGGTAGGAAATGAAAATTTAAGACTGTATATACTATGAAATACTCATTTCGATGAAAAGAAATCTGTTATCATTATAAGGAATAATGAAATTAGTCTTCATCTTCTTAGCGGCTTAAAACATGCAGTGAGCACGAGGATGTTCTAAAGTACTGGTGCCGGGATTGTGAGCTCCCCTTGTGTGGCCTCTGTTTGTACAGCAACCACCCACGTGGCCATGATGTCCAGCCTGCTAGCATCTGCATTGAAGAGAAGAAACAGGCACTGCAAAGGCAAGTCAAAATCTTCAAGAAAACTTTAAAACAAAAAAAGGAAGGACTTAAGAAAAAGATCATGCATACTATTGCAGAAATCAAACACCTCTGTCAAGAAAGTAGTCATCTTCATGGCATTGAAATGGAATTGGCTGCCCTCTCAAAAGAATCGCAAGAAGCACGCAATATTGAGGGTGTTTTAGTTATAGAGGCAAAAGTGAAAACTCTTCAAGAAGAGCTACCCAAATTATTTTCAAAAGATAACACAGCAGCAGATATTGCAACAAAAAAGCAATATTTAGCAGCAAGTGATAAAACTGGAGAGAAGAGTAGTGCTTTTTCAGAAGATTACCAGCAGCGATTACCACCTGGTGGCGGGCAAGCTGTTAATACATACTGGGCCAGATTAAACTATCTAGACAGTAGACTTCTCCTGCACACCCCAAGCAGCCATACCGACAGTCTTCTCTACATGAAGGTATAGTAACTACAGGGCAATCTGGAAGGAGATGAAATTGTAATGTAATACTGATGTTTTAGGGGGGACTGTTTGATGCTTGCGTGCTTACTATATTGTAACACTTTACACTTAAAATCTCACTGAAATTTAATATTGTTTAGGGACTCAGACTTAATCAGATCACATAGTTATTGTGTGTTGAGACACCATAGAAATTTTTAGTTTTAAACAGAAAATTCCATACATAATGGTATCCATATTAGTTGAGACCATAAGTTCAACAACAAAAATGGATTTATCAGTGCTGTAGACTTCACCATTTTAGCCATAGCAGAGTATCATACCTAGGATTACCATGCCTACTCCTATGGATAACCTGAATGCCCTCTTAGCATACTAAAGATTTCATGTAGTAATTGAGAATATTTTCATGTAACAGTAAGAAGTAAACCACCAGATAGGGATATTTAAACTGGTCACCAAAGGATACTCTGAAATACCCTACACTTATGGTGTCAGTATGTTTAGATTGTATTGTGAATATATCCATCTATATCTATCTATCTCTCTGACTCCTGTTTCCTTTGGGAACTCCCATCAAGGGGTGGCCATGGCAAAAGAGTCTCCACTTACCCCTTTCCATACATGCCTCTCCTGCATACACCCCTCCACATTCTTGCATCATTTTTCCCCCCCAATATTCGTCTACGCTATTTGCCCATGTCACAGTTGGTCTTTCACTCACAACAACCCATTTAATTGTATTGTCATACACTTTCCTTGTGATTTTCCAGTCTTGCATTTTTCCCACATGCCCAAACTACTTCAAAGTAATACATTTCACCCACTCTGCCACTCCACAATTCATTCCCTTTGCATTCCCTGCCATACCACACCTCTTATACACCCTTTGATTCCTTTCTTCATTCCATCTAATCACACCACATGCTCTTCTCAGATAGCTCCTTTCTACAGCCTGGATTCTTGACCTCTGTGACTTATTCCATGTCCAGGTTTTGGCTGCAGAGGTCAGAGTTGGGAGGACTGTGCTGTTCTTTAATCCTCTCTTTGCTTCCATACTTACAACTCTGCCCTTCATTATTCTACTAAGGGACCTAGTGACTCTTCTACCTGTGCTGCTCTCTCCCTAATCTCTCCTTCCATATCACCAAACTTACCCAAGAGAGCTCCTGAATATTTAAATTTTCTCAGCTCTTTCAGTCTTTCTGTTCCCATATCTAAAGCACAATTTAGTACACTTTTTTCTTTCACACTGTATGATTTTACAAAATCTATTCTTTTACTCTGAGTCGTTTCAACACCATTATTTTCCTTTTACTTGCACTTATCTTCAATCACCTACGTTTATACACATCATAAAACACACTTAAAAACTTCTGCAACTCCTCTTCACTCTCAGCAAACAACACTGCATCACCCACAAACAGGCCTGCCACTAGCTGCCATATCTCATTGCCACACTCCCCTCTCTTCACCCTTTCCCCAGTTTTCCTTTTGTCTCTCTTATCACTCCATCCATACTATATATATTTATTTATTTTATTTTTTTTGTCGCTGTCTCCCGCGTTTTTCGAGGTAGCGCAAGGAAAAAGAAAAGAAATGGCCCAACCCCCCCCCATACACAATGTACACACACACATGCCTTGATTCAATCCACCGACAGCACGTCAACCCCGGTATACCACATCGCTCCAATTCACTCTATTCCTTGCCCTCCTTTCACCCTCCTGCATGTTCAGGCCCCGATCACACAAAATCTTTTTCACTCCATCTTTCCACCTCCAATTTGGTCTCCCTCTTCTCCTCGTTCCCTCCACCTCCGACACATATATTCTCTTGGTCAATCTTTCCTCACTCATTCTCTCCATGTGCCCGAACCATTTCAAAACACCCTCTTCTGCTCTCTCAACCACGCTCTTTTTATTTCCACACATCTCTCTTACCCTTACGTTACTTACTCGATCAAACCACCTCACACCACACATTGTCCTCAAACTCATTTCCAGCACATCTATCCTCCTGCGCACAACTCTATCCATAGCCCACGCCTCGCAACCATACAACATTGTTGGAACCACTATTCCTTCAAACATACCCATTTTTGCTTTCCGAGATAATGTTCTCGACTTCCAAACATTCTTCAAGGCTCCCAGAATTTTCGCCCCCTCCCCCACCCTATGATCCACTTCTGCTTCCATGGTTCCATCCGCTGCCAGATCCACTCCCAGATATCTAAAACACTTCACTTCCTCCAGTTTTTCTCCATTCAAACTCACCTCCCAATTGACTTGACCCTCAACCCTACTGTACCTAATAACCTTACTCTTATTCACATTTACTCTTAACTTTCTTCTTTCACACACTTTACCAAACTCAGTCACCAGCTTCTGCAGTTCCTCACATGAATCAGCCACCAGCGCTGTATCATCAGCGAACAACAACTGACTCACTTCCCAAGCTCCCTCATCCCCAACAGACTTCATACTTGCCCCTTTTTCCAAAACTCTTGCATTCACCTCCCTAACCACCCCATCCATAAACAAATTAAACAACCATGGAGACATCACACACCCCTGCCGCAAACCTACATTCACTGAGAACCAATCACTTTCCTCTCTTCCTACACGTACACATGCCTTACATCCTCGATAAAAACTTTTCACTGCTTCTAACAACTTGCCTCCCACACCATATATTCTTAATACCTTCCACAGAGCATCTCTATCAACTCTATCATATGCCTTCTCCAGATCCATAAATGCTACATACAAATCCATTTGCTTTTCTAAGTATTTCTCACATACATTCTTCAAAGCAAACACCTGATCCACACATCCTCTACCACTTCTGAAACCACGCTGCTCTTCCCCAATCTGATGCTCTGTACATGCCTTCACCCTCTCAATCAATATCCTCCCATATAATTTACCAGGTAAATTATTCCTGGTAAATATATATATATATGCTAAGGAATTGTCTTCCTTATTTTGTCCTTCCCTCTTCATATAACCTTTCTTAAAGAGTCAGGTCTACAAACACCTGTTGGATCCCTGATTAATTTTTGCTCTCATTTTCTTTTACTTTTTTTCTTTCACTGAAATGTCTTTAATCAAGGCATGTTTTGCCTGTGAGATGGTCACTGTAAGAAAAAACAGATATAGTGTGGTAGGAGGAGAGGAAGTTGGGTGATTTGGAGGGTTTTAGGATTGGTATCATGTTAACATGTTTCCAAAAGTTGGGGATTTTGTTGTGTAGCCTAGTATGTGTTTAACTGAGATGATTTAATTAAACTAGCTTTAGAATATCAATTCCAGTAAATGAAACAGGAAATTCAGAAACATGTAAGTCATAAAAAAATATAAGATTTCTATTCAAGAGGAGGTTATCAGGCATGTGTTCACTTTTGATTCCCTCCTCTCAGGTAGGTGGTCAGCAGACATGGGGTGATTTATACAGAAACTGTATTTTGTCATTTTGTTTTGCTGGTTGATTTACTTACTCTTTTAGTTGTCAAGGTATTGATATATAAATGTTCACCAATATCTCTTCATTTTGTTCTTATATTAATGGTAGGAAATGAAAATTTAAGACTGTATATACTATGAAATACTCATTTCGATGAAAAGAAATCTGTTATCATTATAAGGAATAATGAAATTAGTCTTCATCTTCTTAGCGGCTTAAAACATGCAGTGAGCACGAGGATGTTCTAAAGTACTGGTGCCGGGATTGTGAGCTCCCCTTGTGTGGCCTCTGTTTGTACAGCAACCACCCACGTGGCCATGATGTCCAGCCTGCTAGCATCTGCATTGAAGAGAAGAAACAGGCACTGCAAAGGCAAGTCAAAATCTTCAAGAAAACTTTAAAACAAAAAAAGGAAGGACTTAAGAAAAAGATCATGCATACTATTGCAGAAATCAAACACCTCTGTCAAGAAAGTAGTCATCTTCATGGCATTGAAATGGAATTGGCTGCCCTCTCAAAAGAATCGCAAGAAGCACGCAATATTGAGGGTGTTTTAGTTATAGAGGCAAAAGTGAAAACTCTTCAAGAAGAGCTACCCAAATTATTTTCAAAAGATAACACAGCAGCAGATATTGCAACAAAAAAGCAATATTTAGCAGCAAGTGATAAAACTGGAGAGAAGAGTAGTGCTTTTTCAGAAGATTACCAGCAGCGATTACCACCTGGTGGCGGGCAAGCTGTTAATACATACTGGGCCAGATTAAACTATCTAGACAGTAGACTTCTCCTGCACACCCCAAGCAGCCATACCGACAGTCTTCTCTACATGAAGGTATAGTAACTACAGGGCAATCTGGAAGGAGATGAAATTGTAATGTAATACTGATGTTTTAGGGGGGACTGTTTGATGCTTGCGTGCTTACTATATTGTAACACTTTACACTTAAAATCTCACTGAAATTTAATATTGTTTAGGGACTCAGACTTAATCAGATCACATAGTTATTGTGTGTTGAGACACCATAGAAATTTTTAGTTTTAAACAGAAAATTCCATACATAATGGTATCCATATTAGTTGAGACCATAAGTTCAACAACAAAAATGGATTTATCAGTGCTGTAGACTTCACCATTTTAGCCATAGCAGAGTATCATACCTAGGATTACCATGCCTACTCCTATGGATAACCTGAATGCCCTCTTAGCATACTAAAGATTTCATGTAGTAATTGAGAATATTTTCATGTAACAGTAAGAAGTAAACCACCAGATAGGGATATTTAAACTGGTCACCAAAGGATACTCTGAAATACCCTACACTTATGGTGTCAGTATGTTTAGATTGTATTGTGAATATATCCATCTATATCTATCTATCTCTCTGACTCCTGTTTCCTTTGGGAACTCCCATCAAGGGGTGGCCATGGCAAAAGAGTCTCCACTTACCCCTTTCCATACATGCCTCTCCTGCATACACCCCTCCACATTCTTGCATCATTTTTCCCCCCCAATATTCGTCTACGCTATTTGCCCATGTCACAGTTGGTCTTTCACTCACAACAACCCATTTAATTGTATTGTCATACACTTTCCTTGTGATTTTCCAGTCTTGCATTTTTCCCACATGCCCAAACTACTTCAAAGTAATACATTTCACCCACTCTGCCACTCCACAATTCATTCCCTTTGCATTCCCTGCCATACCACACCTCTTATACACCCTTTGATTCCTTTCTTCATTCCATCTAATCACACCACATGCTCTTCTCAGATAGCTCCTTTCTACAGCCTGGATTCTTGACCTCTGTGACTTATTCCATGTCCAGGTTTTGGCTGCAGAGGTCAGAGTTGGGAGGACTGTGCTGTTCTTTAATCCTCTCTTTGCTTCCATACTTACAACTCTGCCCTTCATTATTCTACTAAGGGACCTAGTGACTCTTCTACCTGTGCTGCTCTCTCCCTAATCTCTCCTTCCATATCACCAAACTTACCCAAGAGAGCTCCTGAATATTTAAATTTTCTCAGCTCTTTCAGTCTTTCTGTTCCCATATCTAAAGCACAATTTAGTACACTTTTTTCTTTCACACTGTATGATTTTACAAAATCTATTCTTTTACTCTGAGTCGTTTCAAACACCATTATTTTCCTTTTACTTGCACTTATCTTCAATCACCTACGTTTATACACATCATAAAACACACTTAAAAACTTCTGCAACTCCTCTTCACTCTCAGCAAACAACACTGCATCACCCACAAACAGGCCTGCCACTAGCTGCCATATCTCATTGCCACACTCCATCTCTTCACCCCTTTTCCCTAGTTTTCCTTTTGTCTCTCTTATCACTCCATCCATACTATATATATTTATTTATTTTATTTTGCTTTGTCGCTGTCTCCCGCGTTTGCGAGGTAGCGCAAGGAAACAGACAAAAGAAATGGCCCAACCCACCCCCATACACAATGTACACACACACATGCCCACACACGCAAATATACATACCTATACATCTCACTGTACACATATATATACACACACAGACACATACATATATACCCATGCACACAATTCACACTGTCTGCCCCTATTCATTCCCATCGCCACCTCGCCACACATGGAATACCATCCACCTCCCCCCTCATGTGTGCGAGGTAGCACTAGGAAAAGACAACAAAGGCCCCATTCGTTCACACTCAGTCTCCACCTGTCACGCAATAATGCCTGAAACCACAGCTCCCTTTCCACATCCAGGCCCCACACAACTTTCCATGGTTTACTCCAGACGCTTCACATGCCCTGATTCAATCCACTGACAGCACGTCAACCCCGGTATACCACATCGATCCAATTCACTCTATTCCTTGCCCGCCTATCACCCTCCTGCATGTTCAGGCCCCGATCACACAAAATCTTTTTCACTCCATCTTTCCACCTCCAATTTGGTCTCCCACTTCTCGTTCCCTCCACCTCCGACACATATATCCTCTTGGTCAATCTTTCCTCACTCATTCTCTCCATGTGCCCAAACCATTTCAAAACACCCTCTTCTGCTCTCTCAACCATGCTCTTTTTATTTCCACACATCTCTCTTACCCTTACATTACTTACTCGATCAAACCACCTCACACCACACATTGTTCTCAAACATCTCATTTCCAGCACATCCACCCTCCTGCGCACAACTCTATCCATAGCCCACGCCTCGCAACCATACAACATTGTTGGAACCACTATTCCTTCAAACATAGCCATTTATGCTTTCCGAGAAAATGTTCTCGACTTCCACACATTCCTCAAGGCTCCCAGGATTTTCGCCCCCTCCCCCACCCTATGATTCACTTCCGCTTCCATGGTTCCATCTGCTGCCAGATCCACTCCCAGATATCTAAAACACTTTACTTCCTCCAGTTTTTCTCCATTCAAACTTACCTCCCAATTGACTTGACCCTCAACCCTACTGTACCTAATAACCTTGCTCTTATTCACATTTACTCTTAACTTTCTTCTTTCACACACTTTACCAAACTCAGTCACCAGCTTCTGCAGTTTCTTACATGAATCAGCCACCAGCACTGTATCATCAGCGAACTACAACTGACTCACTTCCCAAGCTCTCTCATCCCCAACAGACTTCATACTTGCCCCTCTTTCCAAAACTCTTGCATTCACCTCCCTAACAACCCCATCCATAAACAAATTAAACAACCATGGAGACATCACACACCCCTGCCGCAAACCTACATTCACTGAGAACCAATCACTTTCCTCTCTTCCTACACGTACACATGCCTTACATCCTCGATAAAAACTTTTCACTGCTTCTAACAACTTGCCTCCCACACCATATATTCTTAATACTTTCCACAGAGCATCTCTATCAACTCTATCATATGCCTTCTCCAGATCCATAAATGCTACATACAAATCCATTTGCTTTTCTAAGTATTTCTCACATACATTCTTCAAAGCAAACACCTGATCCACACATCCTCTACCACTTCTGAAACCACACTGCTCTTCCCCAATCTGATGCTCTGTACATGCCTTCACCCTCTCAATCAATACCCTCCCATATAATTTACCAGGAATACTCAACAAACTTATACCTCTGTAATTTGAGCACTCACTCTTATCCCCTTTGCCTTTGTACAATGGCAATATGCACGCATTCCGCCAATCCTCAGGCACCTCACCATAAGTCATACATACATTAAATAACCTTACCAACCAGTCAACAATACAGTCACCCCCTTTTTTAATAAATTCCACTGCAATACCATCCAAACCTGCTGCCTTGCCGGCTTGCCTGGTTTAAAAAGCGAGATATACATAAGTATGCGTATGTAAGTAGGAGAGATTGCTAAAGAGCATTATTGGATTACGTGTTAATTGACAGGCGCGCAAAAGAGAGACTTTTGGATGTTAATGTGCTGAGAGGTGCAACTGGAGGGATGTCTGATCATTATCTTGTGGAGGCTAAGGTGAAGATTTGTATGGGTTTTCAGAAAAGAAGAGTGAATGTTGGGGTGAAGAGGGTGGTGAGAGTAAGTGAACTTGGGAAGGAGACTTGTGTGAGGAAGTACCAGGAGAGACTGAGTACAGAATGGAAAAAGGTGAGAACAGTGGAAGTAAGGGGAGTGGGGGAGGAATGGGATGTATTTAGGGAATCAGTGATGGATTGCGCAAAAGATGCTTGTGGCATGAGAGGAGTGGGAGGTGGGTTGATTAGAAAGGGTAGTGAGTGGTGGGATGAAGAAGTAAGATTATTAGTGAAAGAGAAGAGAGAGGCATTTGGATGATTTTTGCAGGGAAATAATGCAAATGACTGGGAGATGTATAAAGGAAAGAGACAGGAGATCAAGAGTAAGGTGCAAGAGGTGAAAAAGAGGGCAAATGAGAGTTGGGGTGAGAGAGTATCATTAAATTTTAGGGAGAATAAAAAATCTTCTGGAAGGAGGTAAATAAAGTGCGTAAGACAAGGGAGCAAATGGGAACTTCAGTGAAGGGCTCAAATGGGGAGGTGATAACAAGTAGTGGTGATGTGAGCAGGAGATGGAGTGAGTATTTTGAAGGTTTGTTGAATGTGTTTGATGATAGAGTGGCAGATATAGGGTGTTTTGGTCGAGGTGGTGTGCAAAGTGAGAGGGTTAGGGAAAATGATTTGGTAAACAGAGAAGAGGTAGTAAAAGCTTTGCGGAAGATACTATATATTTTTTTTTTGTTGTTGCTGTCTCCCGCGTTTGCGAGGTAGCGCAATTAAACAGACGAAAGCAATGGCCCAACCCACCCCCATACACATGTATATACATACGTCCACACACGCAAATATACATACCTACACAGCTTTCCATGGTTTACCCCAGACGCTTCACATGCCCTGATTCAATCCACTGACAGCACGTCAACCCCGGTATACCACATCGATCCAATTCACTCTATTCCTTGCCCTCCTTTCACCCTCCTGCATGTTCAGGCCCTGATCACACAAAATCTTTTTCACTCCATCTTTCCACCTGCAATTTGGTCTCCCACTTCTCCTCGTTCCCTCCACCTCTGACACATATATCCTCTTGGTCAATCTTTCCTCACTCATTCTCTCCATGTGCCCAAACCATTTCAAAACACCCTCTTCTGCTCTCTCAACCACGCTCTTTTTATTTCCACACATCTCTCTTACCCTTACGTTACTTACTCAATCAAGCGACCTCACACCACACATTGTCCTCAAACATCTCATTTCCAGCACATCCATCCTCCTGTGCACAACTCTATTCATAGCCCACGCCTCGCAACCATACAACATTGTTGGAACCACTATTCCTTCAAACATACCCATTTTTGCTTTCCGAGATAATGTTCTCGACTTCCACACATTCTTCAAGGCTCCCAGAATTTTTACCCCCTCCCCCACCCTATGATTCACTTCCGCTTCCATGGTGCCATCCGCTGCCAGATCCACTCCCAGATATCTAAAACACTTTACTTCCTCCAGTTTTTCTCCATTCAATATTTTTTTTTTTTTTTTTTTATACTTTGTCGCTGTCTCCCGCGTTTGCGAGGTAGCGCAAGGAAACAGACGAAAGAAATGGCCCAACCCCCCCCATACACATGTACATACACACGTCCACACACGCAAATATACATACCTACTCAGCTTTCCATGGTTTACCCCGGACGCTTCACATGCCTTGATTCAATCCACTGACAGCACGTCAACCCCTGTATACCACATCGCTCCAATTCACTCTATTCCTTGCCCTCCTTTCACCCTCCTGCATGTTCAGGCCCCGATCACACAAAATCCTTTTCACTCCATCTTTCCACCTCCAATTTGGTCTCCCTCTTCTCCTCGTTCCCTCCACCTCCGACACATATATCCTCTTGGTCAATCTTTCCTCACTCATTCTCTCCATGTGCCCAAACCATTTCAAAACACCCTCTTCTGCTCTCTCAACCATGCTCTTTTTATTTCCACACATCTCTCTTACCCTTACGTTACTTACTCGATCAAACCACCTCACACCACACATTGTCCTCAAACATCTCATTTCCAGCACATCCATCCTCCTGCGCACAACTCTATCCATAGCCCACGCCTCGCAACCATACAACATTGTTGGAACTACTATTCCTTCAAACATACCCATTTTTGCTTTCCGGGATAATGTTCTCGACTTCCACACATTTTTCAAGGCTCCCAAAATTTTCGCCCCCTCCCCCACCCTATGATCCATTTCCGCTTCCATGGTTCCATCCGCTGACAGATCCACTCCCAGATATCTAAAACACTTCACTTCCTCCAGTTTTTCTCCATTCAAACTCACCTCCCAATTGACTTGACCCTCAACCCTACTGTACCTAATAACCTTGCTCTTATTCACATTTACTCTTAACTTTCTTCTTCCACACACTTTACCAAACTCCATCACCAGCTTCTGCAGTTTCTCACATGAATCCGCCACCAGCGCTGTATCATCAGCGAACAACAACTGATATATATATTATATT
Organism: Panulirus ornatus; assembly: GCF_036320965.1. Lineage (NCBI taxonomy): Eukaryota > Metazoa > Arthropoda > Malacostraca > Decapoda > Palinuridae > Panulirus > Panulirus ornatus. The sequence continues at coordinate 9,247,437 of NC_092295.1, forward strand.
TTATATGTTTTATTATACTTTGCTGGTGTCTCCCGTGTTAGCGAGGTAGCGCAAGGAAATAGACAAAACAATGGCCCAACCCACCCATATACACATGTATATACATACACGTCCACACACGCACATATACATACCTATACATCTCAACTTATACATATATATACACACACAGACATATACATATATACACATGTACATAATTCATACTTGCTGCCTTTATTCATTCCTGTCGCCAACCCGCCACACATGAAATGAAAACCCCTCCCCCCATCATGTGCGCGAGGTAGCACTAGGAAAAGACGACAAAGGCCACATTCGTTCACACTCAGTCTCTAGCTGTCTTATTTAATGCACTGAAACCACAGCTCCCTTTTCACATCCAGGCCCCACAAAACTTTCCATGGTTTACCCCAGACGCTTCACATGAACTGCTTCAATCCATTGACAGCACATCGACCCCAGTATACCACATCATTCCAGTTCACTCTATTCCTTGCATGCCTTTCACCCTCCTGCATGTTTAGGCCCCAATCACTCAAAATCTTTTTCACTCCATCTCTCCACCTCCAATTTGGTCTCCCACTTCTCCTCGTTCCCTCCACTTCTGACACATATATCCTCTTTTTCAATCTTTCCTCACTCATTTTCTTCATGTGACCAAACCATTTCAAAACAAACTCTTCTGCTATCTCAACCACACTCTTTTTATTATCACACATCTCTCTTACCCTTTCAGTACTTACTCAATCACACCACCTCACACCACGTATTGTCCTCAAACATCTCATTTCCAGCACATCCACCCTCCTCCGTGCAACTCTGTCTGTTGCCCATGCCTCACAACCATATAACATTGTTGGAACCACTATTCCTTCAAACATACCCATTTTTGCTTTCCAAAATAACGTTCTCGACTTCCACACATTTTTCAATGCTCCCAAAACTTTCGCCCCCTCCCCCACCTTATGATTCACTTCCGTTTCCATGGTTCCATCCGCTGCCAAATCCACTCCCAGATATCTAAGACACTTTACTTCCTCCAGTTTTTCTCCATTCAAACTTACCTCCCAATTGACTTGTCCCTCAACCCTACTGTACCAAATAACCTTGCTCTTATTCACATTTACTCTCAGCTCTCCTCTTTCACACACTTTACAAAAGTCAGTCACCAGCTTATGCAGTTTCTCACACAAATCAGCCACCAGCGCTGTATCATCAGCGAACGACAACTGACTCACTTCCCAAGCTCTCTCATCCACAACAGATTGCATACTTGCCCCTCTTTCCACAACTTGCATTCACCTCCCTAACAACCCCATCCATAAACAAATTAAACTACCATGGAGATATCACGCACCCCTGCCGCAAACCAACATTCACTGAGAACCAATCACTTTCCTCTCTTTCTACACGTGCACATGCCTTACATCCTCAATAAAAACTTTTCACTGCTTCTAACAACTTACCTGCCATACCATATATTCTTAATATCTTCCACAGAGCATCTCTATCAAGTCTATCATATTCCCTCTCTAGATCCATAAATGCTACATACAAATCCATTTGCTTTTCTAAGTATTTCTCACATACATTCTTCAAAGCAAAAACCTGATCCACATCCTCTACCACTTCTGAAACCACACTGCTCTTCCCCAATCTGATGCTCTGTACATGCCTTCACCCTCTCAATCAATACCCTCCCATATAATTTCCCAGGAATACTCAACAAACTTATACCTCTGTAATTTGAGCACTCACTCGTATCCCCTTTGCCTTTGTACAGTGGCACTATGCAAGCATTCTGCCAGCCCTCAGGCACCTCACCATAAGTCATACATACATTAAATAACCTTACCAACCAGTCAACAATACAGTCACCCCCTTTTTTAATAAATTCCACTGCAATACCATCCAAACCTGCTGCCTTGCCGGCTTGCCTGGTTTAAAAAGCGAGATATACATAAGTATGCGTATGTAAGTAGGAGAGATTGCTAAAGAGCATTATTGGATTACGTGTTAATTGACAGGCGCGCAAAAGAGAGACTTTTGGATGTTAATGTGCTGAGAGGTGCAACTGGAGGGATGTCTGATCATTATCTTGTGGAGGCTAAGGTGAAGATTTGTATGGGTTTTCAGAAAAGAAGAGTGAATGTTGGGGTGAAGAGGGTGGTGAGAGTAAGTGAACTTGGGAAGGAGACTTGTGTGAGGAAGTACCAGGAGAGACTGAGTACAGAATGGAAAAAGGTGAGAACAGTGGAAGTAAGGGGAGTGGGGGAGGAATGGGATGTATTTAGGGAATCAGTGATGGATTGCGCAAAAGATGCTTGTGGCATGAGAGGAGTAGGAGGTGGGTTGATTAGAAAGGGTAGTGAGTGGTGGGATGAAGAAGTAAGATTATTAGTGAAAGAGAAGAGAGAGGCATTTGGATGATTTTTGCAGGGAAATAATGCAAATGACTGGGAGATGTATAAAGGAAAGAGACAGGAGATCAAGAGTAAGGTGCAAGAGGTGAAAAAGAGGGCAAATGAGAGTTGGGGTGAGAGAGTATCATTAAATTTTAGGGAGAATAAAAAATCTTCTGGAAGGAGGTAAATAAAGTGCGTAAGACAAGGGAGCAAATGGGAACTTCAGTGAAGGGCTCAAATGGGGAGGTGATAACAAGTAGTGGTGATGTGAGCAGGAGATGGAGTGAGTATTTTGAAGGTTTGTTGAATGTGTTTGATGATAGAGTGGCAGATATAGGGTGTTTTGGTCGAGGTGGTGTGCAAAGTGAGAGGGTTAGGGAAAATGATTTGGTAAACAGAGAAGAGGTAGTAAAAGCTTTGCGGAAGATACTATATATTTTTTTTTTGTTGTTGCTGTCTCCCGCGTTTGCGAGGTAGCGCAATTAAACAGACGAAAGCAATGGCCCAACCCACCCCCATACACATGTATATACATACGTCCACACACGCAAATATACATACCTACACAGCTTTCCATGGTTTACCCCAGACGCTTCACATGCCCTGATTCAATCCACTGACAGCACGTCAACCCCGGTATACCACATCGATCCAATTCACTCTATTCCTTGCCCTCCTTTCACCCTCCTGCATGTTCAGGCCCTGATCACACAAAATCTTTTTCACTCCATCTTTCCACCTGCAATTTGGTCTCCCACTTCTCCTCGTTCCCTCCACCTCTGACACATATATCCTCTTGGTCAATCTTTCCTCACTCATTCTCTCCATGTGCCCAAACCATTTCAAAACACCCTCTTCTGCTCTCTCAACCACGCTCTTTTTATTTCCACACATCTCTCTTACCCTTACGTTACTTACTCAATCAAGCGACCTCACACCACACATTGTCCTCAAACATCTCATTTCCAGCACATCCATCCTCCTGTGCACAACTCTATTCATAGCCCACGCCTCGCAACCATACAACATTGTTGGAACCACTATTCCTTCAAACATACCCATTTTTGCTTTCCGAGATAATGTTCTCGACTTCCACACATTCTTCAAGGCTCCCAGAATTTTTACCCCCTCCCCCACCCTATGATTCACTTCCGCTTCCATGGTTCCATCCGCTGCCAGATCCACTCCCAGATATCTAAAACACTTTACTTCCTCCAGTTTTTCTCCATTCAATATTTTTTTTTTTTTTTTTTTATACTTTGTCGCTGTCTCCCGCGTTTGCGAGGTAGCGCAAGGAAACAGACGAAAGAAATGGCCCAACCCCCCCCATACACATGTACATACACACGTCCACACACGCAAATATACATACCTACACAGCTTTCCATGGTTTACCCCGGACGCTTCACATGCCTTGATTCAATCCACTGACAGCACGTCAACCCCTGTATACCACATCGCTCCAATTCACTCTATTCCTTGCCCTCCTTTCACCCTCCTGCATGTTCAGGCCCCGATCACACAAAATCCTTTTCACTCCATCTTTCCACCTCCAATTTGGTCTCCCTCTTCTCCTCGTTCCCTCCACCTCCGACACATATATCCTCTTGGTCAATCTTTCCTCACTCATTCTCTCCATGTGCCCAAACCATTTCAAAACACCCTCTTCTGCTCTCTCAACCATGCTCTTTTTATTTCCACACATCTCTCTTACCCTTACGTTACTTACTCGATCAAACCACCTCACACCACACATTGTCCTCAAACATCTCATTTCCAGCACATCCATCCTCCTGCGCACAACTCTATCCATAGCCCACGCCTCGCAACCATACAACATTGTTGGAACTACTATTCCTTCAAACATACCCATTTTTGCTTTCCGGGATAATGTTCTCGACTTCCACACATTTTTCAAGGCTCCCAAAATTTTCGCCCCCTCCCCCACCCTATGATCCATTTCCGCTTCCATGGTTCCATCCGCTGACAGATCCACTCCCAGATATCTAAAACACTTCACTTCCTCCAGTTTTTCTCCATTCAAACTCACCTCCCAATTGACTTGACCCTCAACCCTACTGTACCTAATAACCTTGCTCTTATTCACATTTACTCTTAACTTTCTTCTTCCACACACTTTACCAAACTCCATCACCAGCTTCTGCAGTTTCTCACATGAATCCGCCACCAGCGCTGTATCATCAGCGAACAACAACTGATATATATATTATATTTTATATGTTTTATTATACTTTGCTGGTGTCTCCCGTGTTAGCGAGGTAGCGCAAGGAAATAGACAAAACAATGGCCCAACCCACCCATATACACATGTATATACATACACGTCCACACACGCACATATACATACCTATACATCTCAACTTATACATATATATACACACACAGACATATACATATATACACATGTACATAATTCATACTTGCTGCCTTTATTCATTCCTGTCGCCAACCCGCCACACATGAAATGAAAACCCCTCCCCCCATCATGTGCGCGAGGTAGCACTAGGAAAAGACGACAAAGGCCACATTCGTTCACACTCAGTCTCTAGCTGTCTTATTTAATGCACTGAAACCACAGCTCCCTTTTCACATCCAGGCCCCACAAAACTTTCCATGGTTTACCCCAGACGCTTCACATGAACTGCTTCAATCCATTGACAGCACATCGACCCCAGTATACCACATCATTCCAGTTCACTCTATTCCTTGCATGCCTTTCACCCTCCTGCATGTTTAGGCCCCAATCACTCAAAATCTTTTTCACTCCATCTCTCCACCTCCAATTTGGTCTCCCACTTCTCCTCGTTCCCTCCACTTCTGACACATATATCCTCTTTTTCAATCTTTCCTCACTCATTTTCTTCATGTGACCAAACCATTTCAAAACAAACTCTTCTGCTATCTCAACCACACTCTTTTTATTATCACACATCTCTCTTACCCTTTCAGTACTTACTCAATCACACCACCTCACACCACGTATTGTCCTCAAACATCTCATTTCCAGCACATCCACCCTCCTCCGTGCAACTCTGTCTGTTGCCCATGCCTCACAACCATATAACATTGTTGGAACCACTATTCCTTCAAACATACCCATTTTTGCTTTCCAAAATAACGTTCTCGACTTCCACACATTTTTCAATGCTCCCAAAACTTTCGCCCCCTCCCCCACCTTATGATTCACTTCCGTTTCCATGGTTCCATCCGCTGCCAAATCCACTCCCAGATATCTAAGACACTTTACTTCCTCCAGTTTTTCTCCATTCAAACTTACCTCCCAATTGACTTGTCCCTCAACCCTACTGTACCAAATAACCTTGCTCTTATTCACATTTACTCTCAGCTCTCCTCTTTCACACACTTTACAAAAGTCAGTCACCAGCTTATGCAGTTTCTCACACAAATCAGCCACCAGCGCTGTATCATCAGCGAACGACAACTGACTCACTTCCCAAGCTCTCTCATCCACAACAGATTGCATACTTGCCCCTCTTTCCACAACTTGCATTCACCTCCCTAACAACCCCATCCATAAACAAATTAAACTACCATGGAGATATCACGCACCCCTGCCGCAAACCAACATTCACTGAGAACCAATCACTTTCCTCTCTTTCTACACGTGCACATGCCTTACATCCTCAATAAAAACTTTTCACTGCTTCTAACAACTTACCTGCCATACCATATATTCTTAATATCTTCCACAGAGCATCTCTATCAAGTCTATCATATTCCCTCTCTAGATCCATAAATGCTACATACAAATCCATTTGCTTTTCTAAGTATTTCTCACATACATTCTTCAAAGCAAAAACCTGATCCACATCCTCTACCACTTCTGAAACCACACTGCTCTTCCCCAATCTGATGCTCTGTACATGCCTTCACCCTCTCAATCAATACCCTCCCATATAATTTCCCAGGAATACTCAACAAACTTATACCTCTGTAATTTGAGCACTCACTCGTATCCCCTTTGCCTTTGTACAGTGGCACTATGCAAGCATTCTGCCAGCTCTCAAGCACCTCACCGTGAGTCATACATACATTAAATAAGCTTACCAACCAGTCAACAATACAGTCACCCCCTTTTTTAATAAATTCCACTGCAATACCATCCAAACTCCCTGCCTTGCCGGCTTTCATCTTCCACAAAGCTTTTACTACCTCTTCTCTGTTTACCAAATCATTCTCCCTGCTGCTTCCCTAAATACATCCCATTCCTCCCCCACTCCTCTTACGTCCTTTGTTCTCACCTTTTTCCATTCTGTACTCAGTCTCTCCTGATACTTCCTCACATAAGTCTCTTTCCCAAGCTCACTTACTCTCACCACTCTCTTCACCCCAACATTCTCTCTTCTTTTCTGAAAACCTCTATGAATCTTCACCTTCGCCTCCACAAGATAACGATCAGACATCCCTCCAGTTGCACCTCTCAGCACATTAACATCCAAAAGTCTCTCTTTCGCATGCCTGTCAATTAACACAATCCAATAACACTTTCTGGCCATCTCTCCTACTTATATTAGTATACTTATGTATATCTCTCTTTTTAAACCAGGTATTCCCAATCACCAGTCCTTTTTCAGCACGTAAATCTACAAGCTCTTCCCCATTTCCGTTTACAACACTGAACACCCCATGTACACTAATTATTCCCTCACCTGCCACATTACCCACCTTTGCATTCAAATCACCCATCACTATAACCCGGTCTCGTGCATCAAAACTACTAACACACTCACTCAGCTGCTGCCAAAACACTTGCCTCTCATGATCTTCCTTCTCAGGCCCGGGTGCATATGCACCAATAATCACCCATCTCTCTCCATCTACTTTCAGTTTTACCTATATCAATCTAGAGTTTACTTTCTTACACTCTATCATATACTCCCACTGCTCAAGTTTCAGGAGTAGTGCTACTCCTTCCCTTGATCTTGTCCTTTCACTAACCCCTGATTTTACTCCCAAGACATTCCCAAACCACTCTTCAACCCTTGAGCTTCATTTCACTCAGAGCCAAAACATCCAGGCTCCTTTCCTCAAACATACTACCTATCTCTCCTTTTTTTCTCATCTTGGTTACATCCACACACATTTAGACACCCCAATCTGAGCCTTCAAGGAGGATGAGCACTCCCCGCGTGACTCCTTCTTCTGTTTCCCCTTTTAGAAAGTTAGAATACAAGGAGGGGCAGGTTTCTAGCCCCCACTCCTATCGCCTTTAGTCGCCTTCTACAACATGTGGGAAATGCATGGGAAGTGTTCTTTCTCTCCTATCCCCTGGGATAAATGAATGATAGGTTTATAAATATGAATTAACAGTATTTATCTGATATTATTCAACATGCTCTCTAAAACATAACACAACAATTTAAGTGTCTTATTTAAGGCTACTTGGGAAATCATGTTGACTTTAGCTTCAAAACAAATTTCAAACTTCTGAAGTAGATCTCTTTGACAGGAGACTTGGCAGTTTTTTTATTTAAGCTTGACAATGTCTTACAATATATTTCAGAAGACTTAATTTTTTGATGAAGGGCTTAATTACCTTCTCATGGGTTATAACCACATCAAAATACAAATAGAACAAACTATGATTATTATACCTAATAGGACATTTTATCTACCACATATTTACTTCTATGACTGACACTTTCAAAGAAAATGGTAACATTGTAAACAATGAGGGTAGGAGGTGCTGCTGCTGTAAATAGATAGTATGTTTGAGGAAAGGAAACTGGATGCTTTGGCTCTGAGTGAAACAAAGCTCAAAGGTAAACGGGAAGAGTGGTTTGGGAATAATTTGGGAGTAGTCAGGGGTTGGTGAGAGGACAAGAGCAAAGGAAAGAGTAGCAGTTCTCCTGGAACAGTTGTGGGAGTATGTGATAGAGTGTAAGAAAGTAAACTCTAGATTGATATGGGTAAAACTGAAAGTAGATGGAGAGAGATGGGTATTTATTAGGGCCTATGCACCTGGGCATGAAAAGAAAGATCATGAAAGGCAAGTGTTTTGGGAGCAGCTGAGTGAATGTTAGCAGTTTTGATGCAAGAGACAGGGTTATAGTGATGGGTGATTTGAATGCAAAGGTGAGTAATGTGGCAGTTGAGGGAATAATTAGTGTACATGGGGTGTTCAGTGTTGTAAATGAAATGAAGAGCTTGTAGATTTGTGTGCTGAAAAGGACTGGTGATTGGGAATACCTGGTTTAAAAAGAGAGATATACATAAGTATATGTATGTAAGTAGGAGAGATGGCCAGAGAGCATTATTGGATTAAGTATTTATTGATAGGTATGTGAGAGACTTTTGGATGTTGATGTACTGAGAGGTGCAACTGGAGGGATGTCTGATCATTATCTTGTGGAGGCGAAGGTGAAGATTTGTAGAGGTTTTCAGAAAAGAAGAGAGAATGTTGGGGTGAAGAGAGTGGTGAGAGTAAGTGAGCTTGGGAAAGAGACTTGTGTGAGGAAGTACCAGGAGAGACAGACGGGAAAAAGGTGAGAGCAAAGGATGTAAGGGGAGTGGGGGAGGAATGGGATGTATTTAGGGAAGCAGTGATGGCTTGCGCAAAAGATGCTTGAGGTATGAGAAGTGTGGGAGATGGGCAGATTAGAAAGGGTAGTGAGCGGTAGGGTGAAGAAGTAAGATTATTAGTGAAAGAGAAGAGAGGGGCATTTGGATGATTTTTGCTGGGAAATAGTGCACATGACAGGGATGTGTATAAAAGAAAGAGGCAGGAAGTCATGAGAAAGGTGCAAGAGGTGAAAAAGAGGGCAAATGAAAGTTGGGGTGAGAGAGTATCATTAAATTTTAATGAGAATAAAAAGATGTTTAGGAAGAAGGTAAATAAAGTGTGTAAGACAAGAGAACAAATGGGAACATCGGTGAAGGGGGCTAATGGGGAGGTAACAACAAGTATTGGTGATGTGGGAAGGAGATTGAGTGAATATTTTGAAGGTTTGTTGACTGTGTTAGATGAGTGGCAGATATAGGGTGTTTTGGTCGAGGTGGTGTGCCAAGTGAGAGGGTCAGGGAAAATGATATGGTAAACAGAGGAGAGGCAGTGAAATCTTTGCGGAAGATAAAAGCTTGCAAGGCAGTGGGTTTGGATGGTATTGCAGTGGAATTTATCAAAAAAGGGGTGACTGTGTTGTTGACTGGTTGGGGAGGATATTCATTGTATGTATAGCTCATGGTGAAGTGCCTAACGATTGGCGGAATGCATGCTTAGTGCCATTGTACAAAGGTAAAGGGGATAAAGGTGAGTGTTCAAATTACAAAGGTATAAGTTTGTTGTGTATTCCTGGGAAATTATATGGGAGGGTATTGATTGAGAGGGTGAAGGCATGTACAGAGCATCAGTTTGGGGAAGAGCAGTGTGGTTTCAAAAGTGGTAGAGGATGTGTGGATCAGATGTTTGCTTTGAAGAATGTATGTGAGAAATACTTAGAAAAACAAATGGATTTGTATGTAGCATTTATAGATCTGAAGAAGTTGATAGAGATGCTCTGTGGAAGGTATTAAGATAATATGGTGTGGGAGGCAAGTTGCTGGAAGCAGTGAAAATTTTTTATCGAGGATGTAAGGCATGCGTATGAATAGGAAGAGAGGAAAGTGATTGCTTCTCAGTGAATTTTGGTTTGCAGCAGGGGTGTGTGATGTCTCCCTGGTTGTTTAATTTGTTTATGGATGGGGTTGGTAGGGAGGTGAATGCAAAAGTTTTGGAGAGCGGGTCAAATATGCAGGCTGTTGTGGATGAGAGGGCTTGGGAAGTGAGTCAGTTGTTGTTTGCTGATGGTACAGCACTGATGGTTGATTCAGGTGATAAACTGCGGAAGCTGGTGACTGAGTTTGGTAAAGTGTGTGAAAGAAGAAAGCTGAAAGTAAGTGTGAATGAGAGAAAGGTTATTAGGTACAGTACGGTTGAGGGACAAGTTAATTGGGAGGTAAGTTTGAATGGAGAAAAACTGGAGGAAGTAAAGTGTTTTAGATTTCTGGAAGTGGATTTGGCAGTGGATGGAACCATGAAAGTGGAAGTGAGTCACAGGGTTGGGGAGAGGAGAGGGTGAAAGTTCTGGGAGCGTTGAAAAATGTGTGGAAGGCGAGAACATTATTTTGGAAAGCAAAAATGGGTATGTTTGAAGGAATAGTGGTTCCAAAAATGTTATATGGTTTCGAGGTGTGGGCTATGGATAGGTTTGTGTGGAGGACGGTGGGTGCATTGGAAATGAGATGTTTGAGAACAATATGTGGTGTGAGGTGGTTTGATTACGTAATGAAAGGGTTAGAGAGATGTGTGATAATAAAAAGAGTGTGGTTGAGAGAGCAGAAGAGGGTGTATTGAAACGGTTTGGTCACATGGAGAGAATGAGCGAGGAAAGATTGACAAAGAGGACATATGTGTCAAAGGTGGAGGGAATGAGGAGAAGTGGGAGACAAAATTGGAGGTGGAAGGATGGAGTGAAAAAGATTTTGAGCAATCAGGGCTTGAACATGCAGGAGGGTGTAAGGCGTGCAAGGAATAGAGTGAATTGGAACTATGTGATATACAACGGTCGACGTGCTGCCAATGGATTGAAGCAGGGCATGTGAAGCATCTGGAGTAAACCATGGAAAGTTTTGTCAGGTCTGGATGTGGATAGGGGGCTATGGTTTCAATGCATTATACATGACAGCTTGAGACTGAGTGTAAATGAATGTGGCCTTTGTTGTCTTTTCCTAACACTACCTCATGCGCATGCTGGGGGAGGGGGTTGTCATTTCATGTGTGGCGGGGTGGCGACGGGAATGAATAAAGGCAGCAAGTATGAATTATGTACATGTGTATATATGTATATGTCTATGCATGTATATATATGTATACATTGAAATGTATAGGTATGTATATGTGCATGTGTGGACATGTATGTGGGTGGGTTGGGCCATTCTTTCATCTTACCTTTCACTACCTTGCTAACGCAGGAGACAGCGACAAAGTATAATGAATAAATACAATATAATTATTCATGTTGTCTCCATGGTTGTTTAATTTGTTTATGGATGGGGTTGTTAGGGAGGTAAATGCAAGAGTTTTGGAAAGAGGGGCAAGTATGAAGTCTGTTGGGGATGAGAGAGCTTGGGAAGTGAGTCAGTTGTTGTTCGCTGATGATACAGCGCTGGTGGCTGATTCATGTGAGAAACTGCAGAAGCTGGTGACTGAGTTTGGTAAAGTGTGTGGAAGAAGAAAGTTAAGAGTAAATGTGAATAAGAGCAAGGTTATTAGGTACAGTAGGGTTGAGGGTCAAGTCAATTGGGAGGTGAGTTTGAACGGAGAAAAACTGGAGGAAGTGAAGTGTTTTAGATATCTGGGAGTGGATCTGGCAGCGGATGAAACCATGGAAGCGGAAGTGGATCATAGGGTGGGGGAGGGGGCGAAAATTTTGGGGGCCTTGAAGAATGTGTGGAAGTCGAGAACATTATCTCGGAAAGCAAAAATGGGTATGTTTGAAGGAATAGTGGTTCCAACAATTTTGTATGGTTGCGAGGCGTGGGCTATGGATAGAGTTGTGCGCAGGAGGATGGATGTGCTGGAAATGAGATGTTTGAGGACAATGTGTGGTGTGAGGTGGTTTGATCGAATGAGTAACGTAAGGGTAAGAGAGATGTGTGGAAATAAAAAGAGCGTGGTTGAGAGAGCAGAAGAGGGTGTTTTGAAGTGGTTTGGGCACATGGAGAGGATGAGTGAGGAAAGATTGACCAAGAGGATATATGTGTCAGAGGTGGAGGGAGCAAGGAGAAGAAGGAGACCAAATTGGAGGTGGAAAGATGGAGTGAAAAAGATTTTGTGTGATCGGGGCCTGAACATGCAGGAGGGTGAAAGGAGGGCAAGGAATAGAGTGAATTGGAGCGATGTGGTATACCGGGGTTGACGTGCTGTCAGTGGATTGAATCAGGGCATGTGAAGCATCTGGGGTAAACCATGGAAAGCTGTGTAGGTATGTATATTTGCGTGTGTGGACGTATGTATATACATGTGTATGGGGGGGGGTTGGGCCATTTCTTTCGTCTGTTTCCTTGCGCTACCTCGCAAACGTGAGAGACAGCGACAAAGTAAAAAAAAAAAAAAAAAAAAAAAATTATTCATAGTGGGTGTATTGAATTACAGGGGCATAAATGAGGTAAGCACAGAGAATGAATTCCTGAGAAATGTTTGAGAAAATTAATGTTTTAGGTTAAGCAAGGCAGAAGGGAAATTGTGAAAGGAAGAAAGATGATAGCTGGATAGTGTGTTCAATTAGCGGTGTTGTAAGGCAAACTGAGAGACGGCCTGACTCTTGTCTTGGGAAGATCAGAGAAATGTGTGTAAATTTTGAAATACAAATTGGTTAGCTGCTGGTTACTGTAGATGAGACTTATGACAGGAACATGTAGTATTTAGTGAGATTGCATATGAAATGAAAAAGGGGAAGAGAAGAAACTCTGAAGTAAAGTGGTGAAGTGTGCAACTTTGAAAAGATTTGTCAGTAACATAAGGCTAGTGTTCATCCAGGACTAACTTCAACCACAAGTATGTCTTCTTTTAAATGCTTTTATGTTGTCATTCCAAGCTTGTTTCTTAAGTCTTCTGGAATTGCAATGAATAATCTTTCAAGTTTCTTTGCAGAACATTCATGTATTTTCGTCCAATATCTTTCTAGTATGTTTCCAGGAATTACTCCTGATTTGATAATTCTGTATCCTCCTTGCCAAGAGGCTTTCCATTTTAAGACACTTTAGTGTTACTGACCATTATGCATACAAAGGTTGCCTTGGCTGAAACCCACATAGGTTCAAACCTTGGTTGCAGCAGCCAGACCAAGGGGCTGGTTGACAAAATGGGTAACTGGAATAGTCTAGGGTGTGTGTGTGTGTGTGTGTATATATAAGAGTAAAAGACTGGTATGTATATGTACACTCAAGGTTAGGGACGGGGCAACACGAGTGTGAGACTTTCCCTCTATAACACACAAATAGTAAACACAGTATTGCTCTTCTTTTTAGACTTCATAATTCAAGTTTTTCAGCCTTTTGTTAATGCTCATGTTCCCCATTCCAATGATTTCCAAAAGGCTTTTGATAAAGTACCTCACAAGAGACCTTTACATAAACTCAAAGCACATGGAATTGGCGAAGAACTTTGTACATGATAAGAGACTGGCTTATTGGAAGAAAACAGCGTTTAGTACTAAACGACATAACGAGTGGGGTGCCACAGGGGTCAGTCCTAAGCCCAACTCTTTTCAAATTATACATTAATGACCTAGAACTCAGTCTCCTATCTAAGATCTCCAAATTTGCTGATGATACTAAACTAGGAGGTAGAGCTTAAACAAGTGGGACTGTGAAATGATTCAGAGATCTTAACTTACTAACAGAAGGTCAGACGGATGGCAAATGAAGTTCAATGTGGACAAGTGTAAAATCATGCACTTTGGAGACAAGAATATACATTACAACTTCAAACTCTTCAGAAACTTTCTAACTAAAGTAAATGAAGAAAAGGACATTGGATCTGTCATTAGCAACAATCTGAAGTACACTAAACAGTGTCAACCAGCAAGTAAAATAGGCAACCAAATGTTAGGTTTCATAGTCAGGAACATAGATTACAAGACACTAGAAACTATTCTCATGCTTTATAATTCTCTAGTAAGACCACACCTTGAATATGCAGTCCAGTTTTGGTCCTCAAATTATAAAAAAGACGAAAAATTTGAGCAAGTACAAAGATGTGCGACAGAGTTGATCCACTCCCTTAGAAATCTGGCATATGAAGAGAGGCTAAAATGATTGGATCTCTTCTCCCTTTAAAAAACTTAGACTTTACAGCGACTTAATCCAAGTGTTCAAAATTCTGAACAAATTTGATGATGTGAATCCAAAACATTTTTTCGAAATAATTGTAAAAAGGGTCACCAGGACAAATGGAGTAAAACTCAAAGTTAAAAGATGTAATACAGAAGTGAGAAAAAGCTTCTTTTCCTGTAGGTGTGTTGAGCTTTAGAATAAGTTACTATCTGACATAGTGAATGCTAAGGCTATAAAACCTTCAAAAGTCCTTTAGACAAATATTTTATGAATTCAGGTATACTCTGACAAAAATGCCATAAATAAGCTGTGTAAATGACAGTGATAATGGGGACAGTAGAAGTCTAATGTGCAGCAGTGGGGAGTTGGTGAAAGCTTAACTGCTGAGTAGAGTTACATTTTAGTCGTTAATTTTTTTTGTTTAACCAGACAACCCAGTTGTAGGCCAGTCAGACTTCCTGTTGTCTATCTTTCTCATGCAGATGATTATATTTGTGAAGTGTTTCTGTATTCTTTCTCATTTTATTATTTTCTATTTATTTAACTAGTAAACAAACAATACAGCAATGTTTTGCTTCTTATATTTACATTGAACAGTATTATCATTAGTTTCTGTCACTTGTTGTAAAAGTTCTTTTATCATACCACTCATTAATTGGCTTGCAGGCACTACTTGTTGTAAAGCTCTTTTTATCATAACACTCATCAGTTGTCTTGCAGGCACTATCTTATCAACATGTTCCTTGAATTCAAGCCTTACATTTACAGGGAACTTCTTTCCTAGTTAGACCTTTGTAGGAAGGTGCTGATGCTTAATTAATAATGCTATGATTAATTTGTTCAAATTTCTCCTCATCAAATTCCTCTAGTTTCTCTTGCCCAGTGGCATGTAATATCCAGGTCTCTATGTAAATTTATGGTCTTATGCATTTCTTTCACTTTTACTCACTCTTGTGTCATCAGCAAAACCTCTGATTATACTCTTCTTTAGATCTGTCTGTATCTGAAATTACAAAACATAAAGAGTAAGGCAGCTGTTACTGTTCATAGTGGCACACCCAGAATAACATTCACTTCATTGGACATGGTTCCATTTGTCAATGTCATTAATTCACTTTTGGTCAAAACTTCTATAATATGCATTCCTAATTTTCCTTTGGCATTATGTCTCAACACATTTTCTAATCGCTCTTCAAAATTTGCTGAATCAAATACTTTTGCAAATCCCAGAAAAACAGTGTCTATTCTTTTCCCTTGAGTTAGTATTTCATATATGTCATTAAGTGCACTATTAGTTTTCCTTACATAAATCTGTTATCCTTAATTCAGTAGCTTATTCATGAAAAGGCATTCCATAAGTATATCTTTATCAATCTTTAATATATCTTGATTATATGAAATGTTAGGGTGACTGGTTTGTATTGTTTATGAATTAATTTGGAATAGCCTCTGTACATTAGCATATGATATTTTGTGTATATATCTTATATTGCACTGAATAGGTCTTTGCATTGCCTGAATAATATTTTTAAAGGTTTTACTTCTGTTTGGGTTGTCTTTTTTAGAAACATGGCTGGTATTTCATCAGGTTCCAGTGCTGAGTTTTCTTTAACCTGCTGACTGCTGATGGTGTATGGTACAAAACACCTTCAGCAGTTTACCATGAGTGTGACACAGAAGATCTTAGGCATTTAAAAATCCCAGAAGGAGCTAGCGGAAGAGTTTTGGGAATGTGTTATAGAGTGTAGGGAAGTAGGCCTTAGACTGATGTGGGTTAAAATGAAAGCTGATTATGAGAGATGGGTTATTATCAGTGCTTATACACCTGGAATTGAGAGGACTGAGGGAGAGAGATGAGTGTTTTGGCAGGAGCTGAGTGTGTCAGCAGTTTTGATGTAACAGATTGTGTATTACTGTTGAGTGATTCAGATGCAAATGTGGGTAATGTGGCAGCTGAGGGTATTTAGTAATGTGAATGGATATGGTGAACATTTTTTTTGAGTTGTTTGCTGATGAATAACTTGTGATTGAGAAAACTTGGCAAATATAAGTGAGTAAGTAGGAAAAATGGAAAATGGTCATTACTGGATGATGTACTAATTGATAAGCATGCAAAAGAGACTTTCAGAGGTGAATGTGCTGAGAGGGGCAGCTGATCATTATTTGGTGGAGACGTGAGTTAAGATTTGTAGAGACTTTTGGGAAAGAGGATATGCTATGGGTGAGCAGTGGGTGGTGAATGTAAGTGAACTTGGAAAAGAGGAGAAGAGATACCAGAAGAGACTGAGTGTAGAACGGCAAAAGATGATAATAAATGAAGCTAGGGGATTGGGTGAGAAATGGGAGGTATTTAGGGAATGGGAGATGTTTAGGGAATTAGATTTTTAGGAGTAGTAGGTGGCACCTACTGCTGCTATTTTTTATAGTGTTAGTGGGTGGCAGACAATCACCGACCAGGAAAGTAATACTACCTGGGTTTTGGAGGGATAGTGATAGCAGCATTGTGAGCCAGTACTATGCCATTGATTATGAATCCCCTTTCAGGCCCAGATCGCTGTCTTGTTTCCGTTGCCTCATCCACATTAGGGTTGCTGGCATTCAACTCAACCCCATACCCTCTTTTTCTATTACAAAGACTTAATAACACCTAAGTCACACTTGTGCTCGTTTCTTTTTCTATTTCTTTCATACTTTTCAGAACTTCAGATACAGCAATATAACCATCAACTAATTCTCCAGTGCTGATTAGGAATAGTACCACTGGTCAAAATGGGTTGCCTAGATCCCAGGGCCCACTTGACTGCTCTCATGTAATTGGGATCCATCCCACTTCCATAACTAAGGCTCCTAAACTTCTTTTTTTATCCATTTCTGTGACATTCACAGTCTTAATTCTTCTCTCTGAATTCCAACTTTTCAAGGCTGCTTCTCTTTTGCACTACATTAATTCCAATTTAAATGTCCATCCTCTATCACCCTCTCATGATGCCAATTTTGGTACTTTGGGAGAGGTTAAAGGTTATCCTTGCACAACTGCTTCTCGAGTAAGGATGCCTTGTGTTATGCTGAATGTATAACAAAGGTTATCATGGCTAGGATGGAGCCCTGCATCCAATCTTCCAAATCTTTTTCTCTTCTTCTTTGATGCGTGTTGCATTAGGGACAGTGTGTACCAGACCATGAAACCCTTCCCTTCCCCAAAAACCCACTCTGGTTTCATTTCTGGTCAAAATCATTGCAAAGCTCTTCATCAGAGAGCCTAGACCACTTTCATGATAAGAAAATATTCTAACTTGACTTCTACAAACAAATCTCATAAGTCCTTAAACAAAAAGCATCTCCAACACTTCTGTAAATCAAACTTTCCCCCCTCTTTTCTAGCTTGATCAATCTAATGCTAACTATCCAACTAATAAAACTCCTCTCTTTGTGCCTTGTTTTCCCCTAACTCATCATAGGATGATTCACCTTCTAATCCTCTTCTCTTTTCTCACTCCACTGAACTAATGTCATCTATTAATTTCCTCATGCAGGGGCTCTCATCTTCAGGTGGACGAAGTGTATGGCTCAAATTGGTATATTTCCCTGGGTTCTGGAGGTGTTTCATGTGAGCTATATCAATTATTGCCCAACTATTTTGCCTTTCTAGAAACCCTTCTGCTTGGAAGGACACCATGGTACAGACCATCCCTAAGAAAGGAGACTGCTCTAACTCCACTAACTATTGCCCCATTGCTCTCACTTTTACTATCTCTAAAGTCTTTGACACTCTCCTGAACTCCAACTTCCTCAAACACTTACAATCCTATTCTCTTCTCTCAAATCACCTTTATAGATTTCACAGGGCTAGGTCTACTGGTGATCTATCCTATGTAACTCTCCTCTGGTCTTCCTTTTTGACAAGGTGTGGCAAAAGTCTCTGCTTTCTAAACTCCCTTCCTTTATTTCATTGCTTCTCTCTGTTATCTACTGCACAGTTTTCTCTCTTGTAGTTCCAACACAGTAGTTGTCAATGGAGCAGTTCCCTCCTATCTTACCATTAGTGGTGTTCCTCAAGTTTCTAACTTATTGCTAACTCCCTTTCTTCTCTCAATTAATGATCTCTCTTCTGCTTCTAACCCTATTTATCCTTATGCTGATGATTCCTTTGTACATTTTTAAACTTACTATTCCTTCTCTTCTCCCTTTAATACTCATTCTCTCTCTCATAATGACCACATCACCTCTCTCAAAACACCACAATTCAAATCTGCAATAACAAACATGTCATGCATAATCATATCCTTCACTCAGGGTCCTTGAAACCCCACTGAATAAATCTTACAAAGTCTGCTTCCCTAAAGCTGGAAGTGTTGTATATGTGTGCCATACTTATTTTTCTTGTGAGCAGCTATTTCATGTTTACAGGGGTTTTATTTGCCTAAGTATACAATACACCTTGCACACCTGGGGTGGCTCATCCTCACCTCTAAGTTCACTGGAGTGGAATCAAAAGCCTTTTGTCTCATTAATTCTCTTGACGTCACCTTTCTACAACCTTCCCCTTTTGAATGTCCAAGTGTTGCAGCTCTCTCTCTATTCTGTTTGACTGGTGTTTCCTTTATTCTCTGTGTCGAGTCTGGCCTGGAGTGGCTATCATGATATGATCATCATTTCTTGACAGCTAAGCTGCTCCTTTTTCATCCTTCTTTTGTCTTTCCCTCTTCATAGTTTCTTTCTCCCTTGAGGATTAGGTCTACAAACACCTGCAGAGCCTTGATTTCTTTTTACTTTCTTTTCCTTTAACTTTTTTCTTTCACCTGAGATGGTCTTGACCGGGGCATGTTTTGCCCATGCCATGTCGGTCACTACAAAATGAGTGCTGACGTGCAAAAGAAAATATGGAGCATGTGGATGGTGGAAGGCATGCATGTGAGAAAGGGTTGTGACTTGTGGGATGATAAAGTTCAGTTGCTAGTAACAGAAAAAGAGAAGTGTAAGGGCAGTACTTACAGGGAAAGTGAATGAGTGATGGGGAGATGTACAAGATACAGTGGCAGGTCAAGAGGAAGGTGCAAGGGCTGAAAGTGAGGGCAAATGAGAATTAGGGTTGGCAAGCATGAGGAAACTTTAGGAAGAATAAGTTTTCAAAGGAGGCAATAGTGTGAGGAAAACAAGAGAACAAATGGGAATATTGGTTAAGGGGCAGATGGGAAAGTAATAAAAGGTAGAGAGGAGGTAAGTACCTACTTACACTGAATAGTGAGGGAGTTTTACATTTGTAGGGCCCCTATATCTTGAACATTCTCTACTATCATACAACTTCTTGCATTTATGTAAGCTGCTTTTTACATTTATGTATGCTGTCTGTATTAATCATGTCCATAGTCATTCTGTTCCATTCATTCACCAATCTTATACTATAAAAGTATTTCTGTACATCCTTTTTTTAACAAATTCTCACCTAATCTCATGTTGGTCCCCTGGTTCCTCTATCCCTTATCTCTTGAAGAACTGTTCTCTGTCCATATCACTGTTTTTTATTCCAAGGTGTGTAAAAGTATAGCCCCTATCTTTTCCCTGTAAGTTAGCTCTCTTAATCTAGCACCATCTTAGTTGCCCTCATCTGTACCTTCTCTGTTTCCTCTTTGTGCTTCTCTAAGTGCATGACCAAACCTGCGGAGCATATTCTAGTTTTGATTTTGTGGGATATGAATAGCTTTCTGATTATTCTCTTATCAATATACTTGAAAGCTACTCTGATATTTGCCAGCATACTGTTTGTCTTGCTAGCTATTAAAACATGGGACTCTAGCAGTAGGTGAGGGATGATGTCCAATCCCTAGTCCTTCTTAAACAGAATCCTAAAGCTCATTTACAGCTCGATAATACTAATATTGTGGCTATCTTTCACTTTAGCCCATCCTCATTAGTGTATGTTTTCTTTGGTTGAGTTTCATCAACCATGTTTCAGACCAACTTTGGAGTCTGTTTAGGTCCCCTTGAAAGCTGATGCAATCCTTTTCATTTTTCATTTCCATGACCTTTGCATCCATACTATCAAGCAAGTCATTCATATAGACCAGGAAGAGTGATGGTATCAGAGTCGAACTCTGTGGCACTCTGCTGGTTTCCTTAACTCATTTGGAAGAGGCTCCATTAATTTGTGTCTTTTGTTCCATTCCACAGAGATAATCTATCCATCGAAGGAGTTTCCCCCTTTTCCTGCCTGGTGATCCAGCTTCTTGATCAGTTTCCGATGCATTACAGTAAAAACTACTTTCTGGCAGTCCACACACCCTTCTCTTTTGTTGAGAACTGAGCTCACTCTCTTGTAGAACTCTTAGAGGTTTGTTTTAGATTTCTTTTCCTTAAAACCATGCAGTCTTTCACATGGGTAATTTCTTCTCTATAGAAAGTCAAACATTTGCTTTCTTTAATATTCTTTTCCAGAACTTTACACTCCCATGCTCATTAGTGAGACTGGTATGTAGTTCAACAGCTGTTCACAATCTCCTTTCTTATACATGGATATGATTTTTGGCTTCTCTCCGATGACGTCATGAACAGGAATTCAAGTAGTTTGTCTTTGTATCTGCACACATATATAGCACATATGGTGAAACTTCATTAGGACCATGAACCTTTTATGGGTCAAGTCCTTTCATTACTGTTAATATCTTTTCTAGATATCCTAATGATTTCCAAAATCTCCTCTCTTTTCCATCTCACTTGTGTTGGGGTTAAAGTGTCTTCACCTGTGAAAATACTTTTGAACTTGTTTTTCAGTTACATACACATTCTTACATCATTTTGTACAGTTTTCTCTCAAAATCCCTTAGCCTGCATAGTCAATTCTTAACTGACAAGTGTCTCCAGATGACTTTTTAGGAAACGTTTTGGATTTTCACCTTCCTTTTGAAGATGAGATGGAGACAGAGATGGAATGAGTACTTTGAAAGGTTTACTTCTGTGTTTGATGATAGGATGGCAGATGTAGGGTGATTAGGTCAGGGATGTATAAAATGTGAGTCATGGAACATGATGTAGTGAAAAGAGAAGGTGGTGAAAGCCATGTGCAAGAAGAAATGTGATTGGAGTGGCATTACAGTTGAGTTTCTCAAGAAAGGGGTGACTTTGTTATTGACTGGTAAGTTATGTTTTTCACTGTATGCATGGATCATGATAAGTTGCCCGAGGATTGTTGGGATGCTTGAATAGTGCCACTGTATAAAGGCAAGGGAGGTGAAGGTGAATGTTCAAATTCTAGAGGTACAAATGAGACTAGGAAGAAATGATGTAGTTTCAGGAGCAGTAGTTCAGGTGTTTGCTTCAGAGAATGTGCCTGAGAAATACCTCAGGAAAGAGAGGGATTTGTATGTGGCATACATGGCTTTCGAGAAACCTTCTGACAGGGTTGATAAAGCTTTGTGGAAGGTGTTACCAATATATGGTGTGGGAAGAAAGCTATTAAAAGCAGTAAGGCATGTATGCTAGGAGATACAGAGAGGGGTGAGTGGTTCCATATGAAGGTGGGTCTGCGGCAGGGGTGTGTGTTGTCACCATGGCTGTTCAATCTATTTATGGATTGGATGATGAGAGAATGGAATGTGACTTGGTGGGAGGGGTAGGTAGTAGCATCAGATACTGTTCTCCAATGGCACAGATTGCTGGTGGCATATTCAAGTGAGGAACTGGAGAAGTTGGTCTCTGAGTTTGGGAGAGTATGTGAAAGAAGAAAGCTAGGAATAAATGTGAACAAATGCAAGGTTATTGGATTTAGCAATGAAGGAGTGTTAGTGTTCGTGTGAATAGAGAAAACTTTAAGAAAGTGAAGTGTTTTAGATATTTAGAAATGGACATGGCAGTGAATGGTACTATGGGTGCTGAAGTAAGCCTTAGGGTGGGTGAGGGAATGAAGGTCCTTGGAGCACTGAAGAATTGTGTGGAAAGAGAGACACTAGTTAGGAGGACAAAGATGAGCATCTTTGAAAGTGTAGTTGTCCTGGTATTGTTTTATGGATGCAAGGCATGGGTTATAGATAATGTATGGAAGAGATGTGGTGTGCAAGGAGTTGATTGAGAAAGAAATGACTTTTGAGTAAAAGAGTGTGGTAATAAAAAAAGCATGGATGAGAAAGCTGAATAGAGCATGATGAAATGGTCTGAACATATGGGGAGGATGAGAAAGGAGAGGTTGACAAAGAGGATATATGTATTAGAAGTGGAGGGGATAAGGAGAAGGGGTAGACCAAATTTAGAGATGAAAGGATGAACTGGGAAACTTTTGAGTGCTCTGGGCCTGAACATCTGGATGTAAGGTGTGCAAGGATAGAGTGAATTGGAGTGATGTGGTCCAGGCCATAACTCTTTGATCCGGCGCTCAGTGGTCCGTGACGTTTTGAATCTGCTGCCATAGTTTGTGGATCTGCCACTAAGGTGCCAAAATCTGTTTACACTGCAGTTGAACTAATTAGCAGTCCTGTTAATTTCTTATAGCCCCAAAACAAGTGTACAATACTGACGTATCTGCCCTGTATTGGCATCATATGCCATGAAAAACCCTTACCCAAGATATTGAGGAGTCTCCATCTGGGTGTAAGGATTCCAAAGATAGGGGAACAATTCTTTGCTGCAGCAATGCTGCAGGAACACATAAAACCAAGCTGATGGTAATTAGTAAGAATTTTCACCCGAGGGCTTTTAAAGGGCTCACTTTCTGTTTTCTGGCATTTTCTGTGGTCCGGCAATGGCTAGGTCCTAAGGTTGCCAGATTAAGGAGGTACAACCTGTATATAGGGGATGACATGCTGTAAGTGGACTGAACCAGGGCATTTTAAGTTGCAGGGGAACCACAGAAAGGTCTGTGGTGTCTGCTTGTGGACAGGGAGCTGTGGTTTTGGTGCATTACACATAACAGCCAGAAAATGGCTAAGAGTGAATGAAGCCATTTCTTCATCTGTTCCTGATGCTCCCTCACTATTGCAGAAGTCAGCGAAAGAGTATGACAGTTAAAAAGATGTATATAAATCATGGAGCATGTTCTATTAAAAATTATAATTGCATAGTGAGGTGTGTATTTACTATGCCGTTAGGCATTATACAACGTATGGGTGGCAGTGTTGCAACCTGAACCTTTACTCATTTGAGAAGCGCATTACACATATAAATAATGTGCTACAATACTATACCGATGCTTATGATTTTCGGAAAAAATACTTTTTTGAATGGCAAGACAAAAAAGAAAAAAAAAGGTTTACTGGAAATTGCCACATTAGGGGCATACTTAGTGCAGTGGTCAATGGTTTATGTCTGAAAGGGCCAGTTTATCATGGTCATTAGATATTTTGTCATCAATACCTACCTTTTATTGGCAATGAATAATGACTCATCTTGGTTAATTAACATTTGGGAGATCATTTTGGGGTCAGTTTCAAAATTGTAGCCTACTTTGATAAAAGTCCAATTTCTGAATCTTTCTTATGCAAATAATGTTTGAATTACTGAGTGGCAACTGAAAGGGTGTTGGTATGCACTGGGCATCAGACTGGGAGGAAAAATTTGGTTGCAGGAGAGGTGGAGGAAGTGTGGATCAGGTCTTTATTTGAAAAATTATGTTTAAGAACAGTAGGATTGTTATATGGCATAGCAAGATCTGAAGAGAGCACATGATAGGGTTGATGAGATGCTTGTGAAAGGTGTAATGAATATATAGTGTGGAGGGAAAACTATTAGAAGCAGGGAAGAATTTTTATCAAGAGTGTAAGGGATGTGTGTAGTAGGTAGAGACGAGGGTGTGTAGTTCCACGTGAAGCTGGGTCTGCAGCAGGGGTATGTGATGTCAAGAAGGCTGTTTAATTTGTTTATGGATGGGTTGGTGAGGGAGTTAAATGTAAGGTCTTGGATATAGAGGTAAGTATGCAGTCTGCATGGGGTGAGGAAGCCTGGGAAATGAGTTACTTGTTGTCTGCTGATGACACAGTTAAGGTGGCAGATGTGAATGAGAATCTGCAGAAGTTGTTGTCAGAGTTTGGGAGAGTGTGTAAAAGGAGAAACTTTACAATAAATGTAAATAAAAGGAGCTTATTGGGTTTAGTTGTGCAGAGAGAGACAGGTTGCAGTAAGTGTTTGAATGGAGAAAACTTGTAGGAAGTGGGGTATTTTAGATATCTGGTTGTGAACATGACAGAAATAGACCCAAGGAAGTGGAAGTGATTCATAGGGTGGGTGAGGGTGCGAAGATTCTGAAGCAATGAAGAATGTGTGGTAAAAGAGGATATTATCTGGTGGGATTTGTTTAAAGGTATAGTAGTCCCAGCAGTGTTATGTGGATGCAAGGCTGTCTATCTATCTCACGCCCATTCCCACTGGAACTACCCTGGTGGGGTGGCCACAGCAAAAAAGTCTACACAACAGGTGTGCTATGGAAGGGAATATGCAGAGGAAATTAAGTGTGGCATGAGGAGGGTCAGTGTGAATAAGGAAGGGTAGGTTATATGTGTGGTAATAAAAAGAGCATAACTGAGAAAGCTGAAGGGGTGTGTTTAAATGGTTTGGACATATGGAGAGAATTAATGAGGAAAGGTTGATAAAGAGGACATATGTATTAGAAGTCAAGGGGACAAAGAGAAAAGGGAGACCAAGTTGGAGAGGAAAGGATGGAGTGAAAAACTTCTGTTGGTCCCAATGCAGCTTGAGAATCATTGTAAATCTCACTGGGATCCCACCTCACAGCTGCAAGGTTCTTTTGTTTCTCAGGACTCTCGTTTCCTTCCTTCAGAGGAATTTTCAGGACACTTTCCATTAGTTAAGAGTGCTAGCTTGGTCCTACTAAGCCATGGGTTCTTTCTCCTTTCTTTTATTTGGGAACTCTAATTTTGAGGGTTCATATAATGAGGTAGTATCAGTATAGAGGATGTGTGGATCAGGTGTTTGCTTTGAAGAATGTATGTGAGAAATACTTAGAAAAGCAAATGGATTTGTATGTAGCATTTATGGATCTGGAGAAGGCATATGATAGAGTTGATAGAGATGCTCTGTGGAAGGTATTAAGAATATATGGTGTGGGAGGCAAGTTGTTAGAAGCAGTGAAAAGTTTTTATCAAGGATGTAAGGCATGTGTACTTGTAGGAAGAGAGGAAAGTGATCGGTTCTCAGTGAATGTAGGTTTGCGGCAGGGGTGTGTGATGTCTCCATGGTTGTTTAATTTGTTTATGGATGGGGTTGTTAGGGAGGTGAATGCAAGAGTTTTGAAAGAGGGGCAAGTATGCAGTCTGTTGTGGATGAGAGAGCTTGGAAAGTGAGTCAGTTGTTGTTCACTGATGATACAGTGCTAGTGGCTGATTCGTGTGAGAAACTGTGGAAGCTGGTGACTGAGTTTGGTAGAGTGTGTGAAAGAAAAAAGCTGAGAGTAAATGTGAATAAGAGCAAGGTTATTAGGTACAATAGGCTTGAGGGTCAAGTCAATTGGGAGGTAAGTTTGAATGGAGAAAAACTGGAGGAAGTGAAATGTTTTCGATATCTAGGAGTGGATTTGGCAGTGGATGGAACCATGGAAGTGGAAGTAAATCATAGGGTGGGGGAGGGGGCAAAAGTTCTGGGAGCATTGAAGAATGTGTGGAAGTTGAGAACGTTATCTTGGAAAGCAAAACTTGGTATGTTTGAAGGAATAGTGGTTCCAACAATGTTATATGGTTGCGAGGCGTGGGCTATAGATAGAGTTGTGCGCAGGAGGATGGATGTGCTGGAAATGAGATGTTTGAGGATAATATGTGGTGTGAAGCGGTTTGATCGAGTAAGTACTAATAGGGTAAGAGAGATGTGTGGTAATAAAAAGGGTGTGGTTGAGAGAGCAGAAGAAGGTGTTTTGAAATGGTTTGGTCACATGGAGAGAATGAGTGAGGAAAGACTGACCAAGAGGATATATGCGTCAAAGGTGGAGGGAACGAGGAGAAGTGGGAGACCAAATTGGAGGTGAAAAGATGGAGTGAAAAAGATTTTGATTGATCGGGGCCTGAACATGCAGGAGGGTGAAAGGCGTGCAAGGAATAGAGTGAATTGGAACGATGTGGTATACCGGGGTCGACGTGCTGTCAGTGGATTGAACCAGGGCATGTGAAGCGTCTGGGGTAAACCATGGAAAGTTCTGTGGGGCCTTGATGTGGAAAGGGCGCTGTGGTTTCGGTGCATTATACATGACAACTAGAGACTGAGTGTGAACGCATGTGGCCTTTGTTGTATTTTCCAAGCGCTACCTAGTGCTACATGCAGGGGGAGGGGGTTGTTATTTCATGTGTGGTGGGGTGGCGATGGGAATGAATAAAGGCAGACAGTATGAATTATGTGCATGTGTATATATGTATATGTGTGTATGTGTATATATATGTATACTTTGAGATGTATAGGTATGTATGTTTGCGTGTTTGGACGTGTATGTATATACATGTGTGTGTGGGTGGGTTGGGCCATTCTTTCGTCTGTTTCCTTGCGCTACCTTGCTAACGCGGGAGACAGCAACAAAGTAAAATAATAAGATATGAATGATAATCTGTATAGTCTGTTTTAGAGACCATTCTTGGAAAAGAATTAAACCTCCATTCTCAAGTGATAATCTGTATAGTCTGTTTTAGAGACCATTCTTGGAAAAGAATTGAACCTCCATTCTCCATTAATTCTAACAGTCAGTTCTAACTCTGTTTTTGTAGATCATTTGCCGTTCGTTAGTTCTTATAAACTGAATATCACATGGAGCTTGGTTTTAGTTAATCTCAGATTTTCACCACCACAACCTTCTCCTTTGAATAAAAAAGATAAAAGATTGATGTTAGGCAATCCTTCACAGAGATCAGATAGCTAGTCTTCATTAGGCAAGCCCTCACAGAGATGAGGTAGCTAATCTTACTATTATATGGTATTAGTATCATTTGAAGATATCTTGAAGTTTTCCAGCATTATCATTACAGCTTTGGGGAGAGATCAAGGCTTTTCTTTGGCCTTTCTAACCATCTTTTTCCCATGGAGAACTTTCTGGCTAATACTGATATGTTCCAGAGCCTGAGGCCACAGAATCTCTCCTCAAATCGTAAAGATTATACTTTATCATCTTTAAAGCAGTGTTTATGAATGAGAATTCTCAATTTGCTTTTGACTTTATCCAGAGTAGTCGTACAGATAAAAGAAGGACAGACTCCCCCTTTTAAGATTAAAACATGTTTCCCCTGGCTTTGACAAGTCAAGTGTGGTTTGGAGATGTTTAATCTATTTGCCAAATAATTCATCCTCCTTTCTTTACATCATTTGAGAAAGTCAAATCAAAGTCATTGCAGGTATTCCTGCCCTTTATGAATCCATTACCTCAGTAACAATCATTTAATTAAACTGGAGATCTCTATGAGAGGCTTGGGCTTGCCTTGAAACAGCTTTCATTTTCATGCAGAGACACTTTTATGCATTCTCATTTATCAAATCAACAATGCAGATGATGGGCTGTCTTTTCTTGATAAAGAAGAACAGTTAGAGTTGTTGCATTCCTCATTCTTCTCTGAGTCCCTGTCTCTTAATAAAGCCATTCAGGAGGTCCTTAGGGTTTGATCTTCTGGAACCGTCAAGATAAAGTAAACTGTTGTTATTAACCAATCTCATAGGCTGATGACATAGAATATGTCACTAAGGCTCCCTTGGTGCCCGTGACCTATCCCACTCACAGCAGACCCTTCACATTCAGCTGATGAACAAGTGCACTATATATCTTTTTTAAATAATTTGTTTTCACATTTATAGGATGACTTTTTATCCACGTATTGTAAATGCAAGAGATTTGGAGAGAAGGATGAGTATGCTGTCTGTAGAGGATGAGAGGGCCTAGGAAGTGAGTCAGCTGTTTTTTTCCTATGATACAGTGTTGGTGGCAGATTCAAGGCACAAACTGCAGAAGTTGGTGACCAAGTCTGGAAGAGTGTGTGTGTGGAGGAAATTGAGAGTAAATGTGAATGAAAGTTAGGTTACAAGGTTTAGCTGGGTTGAAGGAAGGTTAATTGAGGTGTTAGATTGAATGGAGAAAAATGGAGGAAATGAAGTGTTTTAGATACCTAGAAGTGGACATGGCAGCAAATGGAAGCATGGAAATGGAAGTGAGTCATAGGAGGGTTGAGGAAATGAAGAAGCTGAGAGCACTGAAGAATGTGTGGAAAAAGATATCATTATTTGGGACAAAAAAAAATGGGTATGTTTGAAGGTATGGTAGTCCTGACAATATTATATGGATATGAGACATGGGTTTTGCACAGGAAGGTGGATGTGTTAGAAATGAAATGTTTGAGGACAGTATCTAGTGTGAGGTGGTTTGATTAAGTTATGAAAAGATAAGAGAGATGTGTGGTAATAATGAGTTTTGTTGAAAGAGGGTGTGTTAATTTATAGTTAGGACATTTGAAAAGAATGAGTGAGGAAAGGTTGATAGAGAGGATATATGTGTCAGAAGTGGATGAAACAAGAATGGGGAGACTAAACTTGAGATGGAAGGATGGAGTGAAAAAAGATTTTGAGTGATTGGGGTCTGAACATGCAGGAGAGTGAAAGGTGTGCATGGCACGGATTGAATTGGAACAATGTGGCATACAGGGATCAATGTGCTGTCAATGGACTGAACCAGGGAATGTGAAGCATCTGGGGTAAAACATGAAAAGATCTGTGGGGCTTGGATGTAGACAGGAAGATGTAGTTACTGTGCATTAAACATGACAGCTAGAGTGTGGATGTGGCCTTTCTTCATCTGTTCCTGGCACTACCCCCACTAATTCAGGAAACAACAATCAAGTATGAAAAAAAACATTGTAAATTAGTTTCCTTATGTTACTCAAACATTTATGGTTGTACTTTCAATAACTTTTACATTTAAACAATATTTATAGTCTGTCTTATTCATAAAAAGTAGATGCAGTACAGGTAGTGTTTCTGTTCCTGTTGATTGTAGGTCATTGCTGTCTAGCTCTCTGTAAGTCTGTCTTTACATGTCAGATAAATCATGGCTATAAAACTTCCACTTACCCCAGCATTGCCTTTTGTTGCTCCAAAATATGGTTGATGATGAAGATATGAGAAAAGCTCTCCACTGATGATGAGATGAATATGTGACGATGATGCGGTACATGGCTGCCATGTCTTATTTTTTCCAGCACTTACCTTCGTCCAATACCCATACAACTCTTATCTCCCCAGTTCCGCTAAAGGCTTCACTTTCATTATCAGAAAATAGGGGAGTTACATACAATTCATTGCTGTCACTATTAGAATGACTGTCAAACAACACCTGATATATTTTGGTGGAGGTTAGCAATTTTTTCCTGTCACTAATGAGTGAATTACTCCTCACCCATGTGGCCAATACATAGGCACAAGCAGACTGTACAGACCTCAAGTCTTTACTTCATTCTGTTTCCATGCTTTTATCATGCTTTTTCCAAAAATAAGAATACTCAAACACAGGATTTCCATCCTTTGGAGGGTCATATTAGATGCAGGTTCCTAGTTGGATTGGATTAAGAATTTAGGCTTATAAGTCTAGCATTGGAACTTTTAAGGCTATTCAGCATTCTACAGTTCCTAGATATAGGTAGAAAAGTCCTTCATATCAACAAAAAGGAGCTTATGATCCCATGGTTTTACATCTCCCAGAAGTGTGGAGTCTGGATTTTTATATCTGATGGATAATAGTGTGGCTAACAGCTGCCTGGTAAAGAGAGTCTCTTGCAAGTCTCTGTCTCTCATAGGGTTAATAGAAAACCTCCTTTTCTTGGTGATGTCCTAAGGCAATTCATTGTAAGCCTCTTATCTCTAATTAGTATGCGGTATCTAAGCAGAAAACTAAATAAGAGCAGATACAATATCTTCTAGGATTAATAGAAAATCTACTTTTTTTAGCAGTGTTCAAAGGCAGTATCTAGGCAGAAGACCGATTAAGATTGAACACAATGTCAGCATTGATATCAACATAACTGGGATGGAGGCTTTCCATTGGATCATTTCCTAAGGAATTGCATCCCAGGTGGATCTCTGCCACCAGAACTGATGCATTACTACAAACATATATATTGCCAGTTTTAGATGTGAAGGAGGTTGGAACAGAAGTTTGTCTTTGGACTGCAATTATTAGAACCTGAATTATCTTTTTCACCAGTACATCTACGAAAACTTCTTACTCTAGTGGGTTTTCATGGTTGGTGCTTGAGACTCCTTCAGCTATTAAGATCAAACACAGTGTCAGCAATAATATCAACACAGTTTTAAATGTGAAGGAAGTTAGAAGAGAAGCTTGTCCTTGGACTGCAATTATTGGAACAAGAATTATCTTTTTCACCAGTACATCCACGAAAACTTCGTAATCTAGTGCTTGAGATTCCTCTTGCTATATCATAACCCTGGGTTGACCTCAGGTTTTTCTACACTGCCTGTTTCCCTCCAAGACCCCAACCTCAGAGTCTTGAATTCTGGAAATTACACATGGATTTTTTCAAGCACTTCTACTGGTAGAATTTTGGAAAATACTGAAGATGACCTTTAACCTACCATTCAGCCTTCTGCTAAAAGATAGTATTGAAGCCTCATATTTAGAGATCTTCAACCTATTTTAAGACGAGGAAAAGGCTAATAACACTATTTCTTCCTATGTTAGAATACTCTTCAAGAACACCTCTGTAGCCCATTTGGGCACCTTCAGGTCCTAAATCTTTTTTATTCTAACAGTTTTTCTTGCAATTTAGCTCCTCAACATCATATGAAAACTCTTTCTTTATAACTAGGGCTCTAGGGGGAAAGTTTGTGAATCTTCTTGATTATAACTTGAGTCAAGATCAACCCAAAATTAGATTTTTGTATGAGAATAAAACTATCAAATTTAGAAAAGAACTCACTGTTGTCAACTCTTGGAAGATTTCATCAGGAGGGCTTCATGCCAGTTATCCCTTAAACACTGGGGGTACAATATTTGTGGTAATATTCATGGGGATTTGAACTGCTTGCTGACATTATGACATTTGCATTGTTTCTAGATGTCACCTTGGGCACTTTTCCATATTCAGGCAGCATGAGTGGTGACTAAGTGATAGATTGTGACACTGGCCGATACATCCTCCCTCACCCTTTTTTCACCACCCCTCCTGGGAGTCTATGCATTTACTTCAGCACTGTACCATGATCATATGATTTATGATTGCTCACCAGTTTGTACATATCCTTTACTTTTACATGTATTTCCTTTATTTTAAGATGGGAAACAAAATTCGAATGACACACACTCTTCAATCTTTCTTCCACCACTCCTCTGGGGGATTTATGTGTTCAATATATTTCAGCACTGTACCATGGCCATTGATGGTAGCTCACTTGTTTGAACATATCCTTTAGATCTACATGAATGTATTTCTGTTGCTCTTGAATTGGAAACAAAGTTTGAACAAGCAAACCCACCTTCACAGAATCTTTGCATATACCTCATCACAGAGCCACAGCCACATGAGATATATGTACTCACTTTTGTGTACCTTTCTTGTACAGATTTTTTTTCATTCTTTAATGAGAAACAAGATTTGAAGACCTTTATATTTTGTCCAAACCTTTGGCAAGTTACACAGCTACTTAAGGAGAAAATCTTTTACAGACCTCTTGGACTTCACCAGAGATTATCAAGGAACCATTTATTTGTGCAGCCTGAAACAATGATACCCCATTTTGTAGGAATATCACTGCCTGTGAAGTGAGTCAGTTGATGTTTGCTGATGGTACAGCATTGGTGGCAGATTCAAGTGAGAAACTGCAAAATTTGGTGACTAAGTTTGGAAGTGTGAAAGGAGAAAGTTGAGATTAAATATGAATAAAAATAAACATGTTAGGTTCAGCTGGGGTGTGGGACAGATTAGTTGGGGTGTGAGTTTGGAGAAAAATTGGAGGAAGTGAAATGTTTTAGATATCTGGGAGTGGATATGGCAGTGAGTCATAGGTTGAGGGAGGGACCGAAGGTTTTGGGGACATTGGAGAATGTGTGGAAAGGGAGAACATTATCTGGGAGGGCAAAAATGGATATGTTTGAAGGAATAGTAGTCCCAACAATATCATATTGATGCAAGCCATAGGCTTTAGATAAGGCAGTGGGGAGGAGAGTGGATGTATTGGAAATTAAATGTTTGAGGGCATATGTGGTGTGATGTGGTTTGACTAAGTAATGAAAGGGTAATAGAAAGAATATGGTTGAAAAAATAGAGGATGTGCTGAAATGGTCTGAACATATGGAAAGAATGAGTGAGGAAAGGTTAACAAGAGGATACATGTGTCAGAAGTGGAGGGGACAAGGAGAATGGGGAGACCAAATTGCTGATGGAAGGATGGAGTAAAGATTTTTAGCAATTGGGGTGTGAACATGCAGGGAGGGTAAAAGATGTGCATGGAATAGATTAAATTTGAACAATGTAGTATACTGGGGTCGACATATTGTCAACAGACCAAACCAGAGCATGTGGAACATCTGTAGTAAATCACAGAAAGGTCAGCGGGGCCTGGTTGTGGATAGGGAGCTGTGGTTTTGATGCATTATATGTAAGAGCTAGAGGATGGGAGTAGATGTGACTTTTATTCATCTGTTCTTGATGCTACCTCACTGACTCAGGAAATGGTGATCAAGCATTCAAAAAAAAAAAAAAAACCACACAACTCATATTGTATGCCTGGAAACACTCATGGAGTACTTCATATGCTTGGTGGAGGTGCAGTATAAGTAAAAAAGCATGACACACCAGGTTGAGTTGTATACCATGTAAACAGAAAATTACCATCTGGTTAATCATAATAGAAATGATTTTTTTCTTTAAATATTTTGGAATTTTGACCTCCATTTGTACAAGAAAAATTGTTGCACTTGCCTCAGTGAAGGATTCAATGACAGGCATGATCCATATAAGAAAAAAATAGCTTATGAAATGATAGATTGTCATCAAAAAGGAACAGAAATTCACAGAAACTAATATTATTATCTTTGTGATGGCCTGATATGCTAAATGAGCACCTGGACAGGTTGTGAATGATATGTTTGACAGCTCCTGATAGCAGTGGAAAACATGGGAGTGATGTTTCATTCTACTGCATTTGTTTTCATACAAAGGCAGAATATTGGTGATAAGACTAGACTGGAAGTCCTGTATAGATGTAAAAATTTCTTTTATTGCAAACAGTTGCTCTGTTTATACAAAGGATTGAGCTGTCCTTGTATGGAGTCCTCTTTCACATCTGGGGTGTTTCTTGCTCTGCATCCTTACTTGAGTTGTGTTGAAAGTGAGCTGATCAATTAGTTCTCCTGGGCTGGCTTCAAAACTTGAATCACTTGCCCAATGCAGTGATGGTTCAGTTTCCTCTTCTTCATGTATTACTTTGGTTTTTGCTCCAAAGAACTGGCTGCTTGTGTGCCCCCATCATTAGCTTGACCACACAATAATTGGCAGGCTGCTGCATTACATGATTACTGTGTAACTGTTGACAACTTATGGATGGGCCATTTTGATAACTGTATCTTTCCATACACCTCAAAGCTTTGGAACTCTTCACCCTCTCATGTCATTCCCAGCAACTATGACTTGGCACTTTTCAAAAGACAGGCTTTTATTTCCTTTAAATTTGTAAATACTTTTCCATGTCTCTTCTTTTTCACTTTCATTAGCCTTCTTATATTTCAGTAAAGGCCTGACCTTGATGTGGACTTTCGTTGATGACTGGAGCCTCGAATATTAGAAAATAGGAGTAAAGTGAATTGGATCGATGTGGTATACCGGGGTTGACGTGCTGTTAATGGATTGAATCAGGGCATGTGAAGCGTCTGGGGTAAACCATGGAAATTTCTGTGGGGCCTGGATGTGGAAAGGGAGCTGTGGTTTCGGGCATTATTACATGACAGCTAGAGACTGAGTGTGAACGAATGGGGCCTTTGTTTTTTCCTAGCACTACCTCGCACACATGAGGGGGGAGGGGGATGTTATTCCATGTGTGGCGGGGTGGCGATGGGAATGAATAAGGGCAGACAGTATGAATTATGTACATGTGTATATGTCTGTGTGTGTATATATATGTGTACATTGAGATGTATAGGTATGTATATTTGCGTGTGTGAACTTGTATGTATATACATGTGTATGGGGGTGGGTTGGGCCATTTCTTTCGTCTGTTTCCTTGCGCTACCTCGCAAACGCAGGAGACAGCAACAAAGCAAAATTAATAAATAAATATATATTCTTTTTTATAGGTATTCAACATTTCCTGCATAGTGAGGTAGCTCAAGGAACAGATGAAGAATGGCCTCATTCTCTCATATCCACTCTCCAGCAGTCTTGTAAAATGCACCATAACCAGAGCCCCCTATCCAAAGCGAAAACCCACATACCTTTCTGTAATTTTCCCTGACTGCTTTACATGCCATGGTTCAGCCCAGTGACTGCATATTTGCCAATTGCTCCAATTCGCTGTATGCCATGCATATCTCACACCCTCCTGAACGTTCAAGTCTCGATCACTCAAAATATTTTACATTCCATCCTTCCACCTCTTCCTTGGTTTCCTCCTTCTCCTTGTTCCCACCACTTTCAATGTGTATTCCTCTTAAGTCTTCCTCCCCCACTCACTACTTGCCATTTCAGCACATCTTCTTCAGCTCTCTAATGGATACTTTTGTTACTACCACACCATTCTCTTACCTTATTAATTCTCATTCGATCAACCCTCCTCCCTCCACACACTGTTCTCAACACACCATTCTCTTACTTTATTAATTCTCTTTCAATCAACCCTCCTCCCACCACATACTGTCCTCAGATGTTTGATTTCAACCAGTCACCCTCTTTCACTTTTCCCGATCTAAGGCCCATGCCTTGCATCCATATAACACTGCTGGGACTACTATACTATCAGACATAACCATCTTGACCCCTCATAGACAATGACATCTCTTTCCACACACTCCTATATTCACCTAGGATTTTAACTTACTCCTATATGCATCTAGGATTTTAGCCTAGTAATCCACCCTTTGATTTACTTCAGCTTCCATGCTTCCATCCGCAGCATTATCCACTCATAGGTATCTAAAGCATTTTCACTTCCTTCAGGCTTTATCCATCCAAACTCATACCCCATCTAACCTGTCTCCCTCCACTGCTGAACCTAATAACCTTACTCTTAATCACATTTACTTGCAACTTTCTCCTTTTAGACACTCTCCTTAACTCGGACATTAGCTTCTGCAGTTTTTCGCTCAAATCTACTACCACAGGTACGTCATCAGCAAAATCATTAACTCACTTCCCAGGCTCCCATCCCCACTCCAAGAGATGACAGACCTGCCTTTCTCTCAAAGATCCACTCATTCACCTCCCTCACCACTCCATCCAAACACATATTAAGCAGCCATAGTGACAACTTAAACCCTTGCCATGGACCCATTTTCACCTGGAATCACTTATCCTTCTCCACCTACTTGTGTACACACCTTACTTTTTTGATAAAAGCTCCTCCGTTTTTAATAGCTTTCCTCCCACACCTCATGTGTAATTCCTACTGTAAAGCATCTCTCAACCTCAGCATACTCTTCCAGATCCATCAATGCTACATACAGATCCTTTTGTTTCTCACAGTATTTCTCATACAAATTCTTTAGAGCAAATGCCTGACCCATGCATCCTCTGCCACTCCTTAATCCACATTATTTCTTCTCAGTTTGATGCTCTATGCATTCTACAACCCTCTCAATCACCTACCTCCCATACAACATACCATGCATACTCTACAAACTTATACCTCTGTAATTCAGTCATAAACATATGTCCTTGCCTTTATGTAACTGCACTGTACAAGCATTCCATTAATTCTCTTAACAATTTAAGCCAAGGCATCTCTATCAACCCTATCATATGCTTTCTTCAGATCCACAAATGCCACTTACAAATCAATCCATTTCTCTAAATATTTTTCACACATTCTTTAGAGCAAACACCTGATCCTTATATCCTCTACCACTTCTGAAACCATGCTGTTCATCCAAAAGTGTACATACTTTCACCTTCTCTAGCAGCTTTCTTCCCACACCGTATACTCTTAAGACCTTCCACAAGGCATCTCTATCAACCCTATCATATGCTTTCTCCAGATTTGTAAATGCCACGTACAAGTCCATCTGTTTCTCTAAGTACTTTTCACACACATTCTATAAAGCAAACAACTGATCCTTATATCCCCTACCACTTTTGAAACTGCATGCTCCTCCTCTTTCTGATAGTCTGTGCAAGCCTTCACCTTCTCAACCACTACCCTCCCATACAACTTACCAGGTACACTCAAAAAAATTGTACCTCTGTAGTCTGAACACTCACCTTTATCCCCCTTGCCTTTATGTAAGGAGACTATAAATGCATTCCACCAATCTTCTGGCACCTCACCATGATTCATATGTACACTGAAATTCGTAACTAACCAACCAAGAACAGTCACACCCTTTCTTAATAAATTCTTCAGCTGCTTTGTTAAATTTCCTTTTTATTTAAGGCTTTCACTACTTCTTTCCTCTTCACCAAACCACTCTCAGTGACTCTCACTTTGCATAACATCCCGGCCTAAACACCCTACATCAGCCACCCTATCATCAAACACATCCAGGTCCTTCAAAATACTCTCTCCATCTCCTGTACACTTCATCACTTCCACTTCCTCTTTTTCCTATTTCTCATTTTTTGCACATCATTATTTTTTTCCCAACCATCTTATTTTCCCATAAGTTCACTGATACTTTCTCACCCTAACTATTTTTCCATAGGTTCACTGATACTTGCTCACCCTAACTCTCATTTGCCCTATTTTTCAATCCCTGTAACTTCCTCTTGACCTCCTGCCACTTTCTCTTATACATCCCCCGATCATTTGCACTTCTTCCCTGTAAGTACTACCAAAATGCCTCTTTTCCCTTTCATAAGTAACTTCACTTCTTCATACCACCACTCACTATGCTTTCTAATTTGCCAACCTCCCACCTTTTGCATGCCACATGCATCTCTTGCACATGCCAGGTTTGCTTCTCGAAATGCCTCCTATTTCTCATCCATTCCCCTTGCTTCAATTACTCTCACCTTTTGCCATCCAATGCTCAACCTCAGTGGTATTCTCACAAAACTCTCTTTTCCAAGCTCAGTTACTGTCATCTTTCTCTTCTCATCAATATTTTTCCTCCTTTCCCAGAACCTCAAAAAATTTCTTCACCCTTGCCTCCACAAGAT
This sequence comes from Panulirus ornatus, assembly GCF_036320965.1. Classification (NCBI taxonomy): domain Eukaryota; kingdom Metazoa; phylum Arthropoda; class Malacostraca; order Decapoda; family Palinuridae; genus Panulirus; species Panulirus ornatus. The sequence goes on from NC_092295.1 coordinate 9,284,971, forward strand.
AGTGATCAGACATCCCACCAGCTTCCCTTCTCAATACGTTTGCATCCAAAAGTGTCTCTTTTACATGCCTATTAATTAATATGTAATCCAATAATGCCTGCTGACCATCTTTTCTTCTCTCATAGACATGCTTGTTTGTGGCCCACTTTTTAAACCAGGGATTCCCAGTCACCAGTCCTTTTTCAGCACACAACTCCACAAGTTGTCCACTGTTTCCATTCATAATAATTAATGTCCCATACCCCCTACCGAAACCCTTAACTGCAACACTATTCATCTTAGCATTCAAATCATCCATCATAACACCCAGTCTCTTACATCAATACTGCTGACACACTTGCTCAGCTGTTCTCAAAACACTTGCTGCTCATGGTCTTTCTTCTCATATTAATATGAAAAGAAAAAAGTATCACTTAAGAATTATATACTGACTGCACTCAAATTTTGAGTAAACATTTACAAGATGTTTCAACGTAATGCACTAAAAGGTATGGGAGTGAGGCCCGAGTAACTGTTGCTGTCACTCAAAATTTTCTCCATTCAAACTTACATTACATCTAACCTGTCACTCTTCCCTGGTAGACCTAATATCATTGCTTTTATTCACATTTACTATCAACTTCCTTTCAAACACTTTCAAACTCAGTCTCCAACTTCTGCAATTTCTCAAAACTGCATGTTTTATCATTTACTTTACCTACAATAAAAAACTGATCAAGTTTTATCATATGTAATAAATGCTTTCTCGTTATAATTGGGGGTTCATTAATTTTTTCATAAGAACAAAGCTATAAATGCCATCTCACCTGTTGACAGTCTTGTAGAAGGGAGGTAAGTTTGTAACACTGCCTCCACTTATGCTAAAAACTTTCTCCTTTTAATGCTGGAAGAGTCAGTATCCATAAAATCATTTCCCAAATGCTCCAAAGACAGATGGGTAATATCAGATACTTCAGGATTACCTTTTGCCTGGTCATCTAAATGTATTGCTAAAAGTTGCAATAATTTCTTTCCAAGAAAACTCTGGAAAATGTGCTCTCCTTGTCATGTTATAGGATGACTGACCATGGAAAAAATTTCACACAGTACCACCTCAGCAACCCTCTAGTCACAGTGCAAAGTCTTGAAACTGAGATGTGAAAATTGATGTGCAAGTATCTGTCAAGAGACCTTAAGGGATTAAGACATTTTTATTAGATTTAAAAGACTGGAAGAAGGGGAATTTAAAGTGAATGCTAACTGTGCCAAGATAGCTGTGTTTGAGGAGTACAGTATTTAGACTATCAAACCTAGCTAGATGATGAAAGGTTTATAAGAAATATTCTTGGCAAAGCTGAAGAAATGGTTGCAAAGTTATTTAAGGTTTGCAAATCACTGACAGCCCAAAGTTGTGAATGCTAGGTAAGCAAATGTGTGGTATGGAGGAGCTCATTAGAAGACAAAGTTCAGACTTCCCCAGAACATAGGACTAATGCATTGGCTTGCAGTAACATATCATCGGAATGCAAGCAGTAATGAAAGGTTTCTTAAAAGTTGGATATAATGAAGAATGGAATTCTTAGATAATGTAAGCAAGTGGAGAGGTTGGATAGAGGATGAATGAACAAGAGAATGTCTGTTTGAGATATTCCTATTGATTTTTTATTTGTTCAGTTAATTTTGATAAGAATATTTGCAGATTATTTTCTAGTATATACTCTTTTTTGAAAAAATTATGTAAGTCCATTTCAAATTACCTGTTATCATTGCTTTACGTTTCAGCTACCAACAGAGGTGTTCCTGCAGGTGAGTATTCGTAACCGCTGCTTGGGTCGTGTCTATATTCGGTTGTGGTGCCACCTGCGCCGTGCACAACATTTCCAAGCAATCTGCAATGGCACTTTAGGCCCTACCTATGTCGGTGCCTCTTTCACCATCAGTTCTCATGGTCAAGAGAGAGAAGCTTTGGACATACCTAAATATGTACTTCCAAATGGTGATAAAAGCAGTAAGGTATTGATGACTGAGCTGGAATGGGGAGGCAGGTTTACAGGTCCAGCAAATGAAGGTGTAGTAATGGGTTCCTGCCATGGAGAGGATACTCATGGTTGTGGCATCTGTACCCGAGGTCAACCAGGTGGAACATTCAAGTGCCCCTTCGGTGAAGTTTTATCAGGAATGGACATAGTAAAGGCAGCCATCAATCATGAACCCATTAGTGAGGTCACTATCTCTGATTGTGGCCTTGTCATCCCTGAATTTTTTCAACCCTAAAGGCTTTACTACTATAGAGCATAACTATTAAGAACTGGCAGTAGGCTGATTGTACACAATCACAGTTTCTTCTCATGATAAAAGATATTCAGGTTGCTTGGTAAGAAATATCCAACTTTGTCTAAAAGAACAGCAAAACATTCTCCAAGACTGTAGTGAAAAATCTGTGGCAGTTCCAAAGACTTTATATGTGGAATTTCAAAATTTATTATTGATAGCGTCATCTTTGTAGATCATTGAAGTAATTTGTAAAAGACTGTGAAATGAGATTCTAGACAGTTTATTAAGAATTTCCATCCTGTTTCACCTAAATAACTAGAATGTTTGTGGTAGATATATCGTTATATAACTGTAATCACTCCACAGTTAAGACAAATCTTTTTATTGTTCAAAGGAATTTATCAAGCTGATTATAACCATTTTATGACTGGAATGCAAAAAGGAAGAGTTGACAAGTAACAGGGAAGACACCATAAAGTCTATTACAACTGATAACTTTTTTAACCTCAGAATGAAGAGCAATATTTTTCAGTAACAGAAAGGTGATGTACAGATTAATAAAACTTAGCATTAGGACATCCCATTATTACTACATCATAAGTTGTCATTCCTAGGCATAGGGACAGCCCATTATTGCTACATCATTACTTGTCATCCCTAGGCATAAGAACATTCCATTATTACTACATTATTAGTTGTCGTTCCTCATCTTATTTGTTTCATTACAGTTTGTTTGGAGGGATATTGTTTTAAAACTACTATGCAGACTGAACTGGTTTCATTGAAACATTGTTCTTTTTATTTTCCTCTGAATGATATATGTACTTAATGCTTCTTTTTTTTGGCATATTTTCTTCAATAGCATTGAGCTGGGAGAATACCTTGTGTGCTATGGAACAATTAACTTTTTACTTCTGTGTTTGCATGGTACCAATTGCAAGTGCTATGTCTTTTGCCATATCATATGATATATTTGGATAATATTCATGTGAAAATAGACCTGATGAAATATAAGGATATAAATATTTCTATGAATACTATGAAACTTGTCTTACTGGATACTGGGGTTTGTTTGAGAGCATTGGAAAATATTACTTTTTTTTGTTTTTAAAGCTACCTCACTGAGTAAGGAAAGTCAACTAGGTTAAAAAAAGTGGGAATGACTGTTCTTATGATAGGGCATCATGTTTAATATATCATTGAAATAGGAAAAAATGTAGCTCACATTAACCGTTCATCAAGAAAATAAATTCTTTTTAATGCACTACTCAAGTGCCATAGTTGGTGCTAAGAGGAGCAGTAGGAAGAACTGTGATAAATAGAGATATATCAATGTTATATCAACAAGATTGTGGTCAAATAAACCAGTTGAGATGGCTTTTATATGAATAGGTTGGTTGATGTACTTTATGTTATCTATACTGGAAATATGAATTATACATTTTTCAGCCTTATGTTCTTTCATAGCATTAAGCTTGGTGAATAGTCTCTGTCTTATAGAATGGTTACACATTTTACCATACCATTTGTATGGTACTGAAAGCAAGTTCTCATTCATATTGCTACATCATGTGATATATTTGGGAATCATTTAGTTGAAAATACTTGTGATGAAATTAAAGGATATATGCATTTCTTTCCAAGGTCTTTTTGTCCTATAAGCCATGAAAGATATCTCTGCCTTTAAAAACCTCTTAATGCCATACCTCACAATTGAGGCTTATGCTTCTCATCCTTCATTCATTATATTATCAGCTTGGTAGTCAATGGCATAACCCAGCCTGGGTCTACCTTCAGACCGTCAACAACCTTCACTCAGGTATGTCTTCATCAAACCCAAGTCATAAGTGGAAATACACCTCATTATTTTTTGACACAACAACAGCAGGCTATATCTTGCCAGCTTCTTCCATCTTAATATGGGTAAGTAACCTTGTCTGATTTAGCTGTGTGTGCACTATTTCTCATGTGAGTGAAGCAGCATCAAGAAGGGATTTAGTCAGAGAAAAAGTTCCATGCTTGGCAGCTCCTTCCTCTGTTCCTTCTTTTGCAGGTGATATCTAGGCAATGTTCATTTACCGCTATCCCCAGGGAGAATTGTGCAATTAACTTTTATGAAAATTACAGTTAAGCTAGTGTTCAAAAACACCATTAAGAACATAATGCAGTTGTGGTATAGCTATGTAAAATGAGTAAACAGGGTTTACTGGATGATATTTACTACATACCTAACTTTCTATCTAATCATGATTACCTGTCAGTCTGTCTTGCATTTTCATGGGTCTTATATGTATGTACCATCTTTCCCATACCTCCCACAAACTCTTCTTGTTTTGTCTGGTAGTTTTTGTTTTTTATGGAGGTTTTCAGTATGTGGGCTCCTTTCAAGGGATTACGTAGAGGTAGGGACTAGTACAATGTTGTTCCAGATTGATGATAATGATTCCCATACCAGAGTTGTGCTTAAAAGTCAAATGTCAGTCAGTCTATCTTCTGTCATTAGGATTCCTTTCTTATTCACCTTGACTGGCATTTTGATGTCTAAGAGGTTTTTTTTAGCTTGATTCTGGGTGGAAGGAAGTTTTTCAATAAAGACTGATTTTCTCACAAGATCAGTAATGTTGAGAGTAACTTGAGGCTCAACCTCAATCCTCCAAGTCACAGTAGGCAAAGCAAGTTTGATCGCTAAGCCTACCTGTCTGACAGTCACACACTTAAACCCTGCTGCACCATGGAGCCCTGGGGGACCAGGTATCCTAAGGGCTGAAAAAGACAATAACTCTACTAAGGCCAAGCTTTTCATATAAATAAATTTAAAAATATATATGGAATAGCTTGTTTTTTAGGGTTTCTTGAGGTTGAGATTGTATACCTAGGTTGTTTCATACCATTCAAGATCATATCCTATTCTTTTTGTCACTGGTTTTTATCTTAAGAACTGCCTGTCCCTCCTAAGATTATAGTTCAATCTGGCTCAATACCTGATCAAGGAGTCCTTTATACTGAACACGTAAGCATGAGCTCATTGTTAAAGTTATGTGGGGTTCTTTTTAAAACAAGGCTCTTTTTAATCCCTAAATTGCTGGAGCACATGAGACATCATATATGTCATCCCATGTTTCTGAAAACCTCCCTTTGCCCCATCTAGTACACTAATTGAAATTCATATGATGGCTAGTCTAGTCACTTGGACATAGGGCCACCAGTCTGGATTTTACCACAATGCCAGTTGAGTGGTAGCCATCAACACATGAAAGGAGAAATGCATGATTGCACCTAGTCTCTGAGTATTGTGGCAGTTGGGGGTTTAACTGGGGTACGTGGGGTATTCAGTGGTGCAAGGGGAACTGGTGAGCAGCTTGCGGAGTTGTGTTGAAAAAGGAAGGGTGACTGGGAATACCTGGTTTAAAAAGATGGGACATACATAAGTATATGTGTAGTAGGAAAGTGATTAGTAGGCATTATTGGATTTCATGATAATTGATAGGATTGCAAAAGAGAGACTTAGATGCAAAAGTGATGAAAGGAGCAGCTGATGGGATGCCTGATTATTTTTATTGGAAGCAAGGGTGAAGGTTTGTAGAGGCTTTATGAAAAGGAGAAATGATTTGGGTGGGAAGAAGGTCAAGGAAGTAAGCAACTTTAGGAAAGAGGCTTGGGAGCAAAGAGATTTTCAAATACGAGGATATGATATGGTGTGAGAAGTGGGTGAGACAACTCGGAAAAGAGCTTATTTAGAGAAATGCCAGGGGAGGTTGTGTTGAATGGCAAAAAGTGATAGTAAATGAAACTGAGGGAGGACATGAAGAATGGGAGGTGTTTAGGAAAGTAGTGCTGGCATGTGTGAGAGAAGAATGTGGTATGTGAATGATGGAAGATGGACAGGTGAGAAAGGGTAGAGAGTGGTGGGATGACAAAGGTGACCATGGTGTAACAGTTAGTGTTATTGATTGTAAAGCATCTATGGATTCAGTGGGGTTGAGCACATATGTTTGAATCCTGACTAAGGCAAAAGTTAAAAGCAATCCAGCTATTCATCCTCCCCAAGGTGTTGGTTGATAAACTAGATACCTGGCACAAGTTAGTGTTGTGTGTGTGTGTGTGTGTGTGTGTGTGTGTGTGTGTGTGTGTGTGTGTGTGTGTCTTTGTGTGTGTCTGTGTGTGTGTGTGTGCATGCATGTGCCTGTGTGAATGCGTGTGTGTGTACATATTTATTTATTTATTATACTTTGTTGTTGCCTCTCGCGTTAGCGAAGTAGCGCAAGGAAACAGACGAAAGAATGGCTCAACCTACCCACATACACGTCCACACACACACACACACACACACACACACACACACACACACACACACACACACACACACACACATACAAACCTATATATTTCAATGTATACATATATGTACATACTCAGACATATACATATACACACATGTACATATTCATACTTACTGCCTTCATCCATTCCCGTTGCCACCCCGCCACACATGAAATGGCACTCCCGCCCCATGCATGCATGTGAGGTAACACTAGGAAAAGAACACAAAGGCCACATTTGTTCACACTCAGTCTCTAGCTGTCATGTGTACTGCACCAAAACCACAGCTCCCTTTCCACATCCAGGCCCCACAAAACTTTCCATGGTTTACCCCAGAAGCTTCACATGCCCTGGTTCAATCCACTGACAGTATGTCGACCTCGGTACACCAATTCAGTCTATTCCTTGCACGCCTTTCACCCTCCTGTATGTTCAGGCCCTGATCGCTTAAAATCTTTTTCACTTCATCCTTCCACCTCCAATTTGGTCTCCTTGTTCCCTCCACCTCTGACACATATATCCTCTTTCTCAATCTTTCCTCTCTCTTTCTCTTCATGTGACCAAACCATTTCACTACACCCTCTTCTGCTATTTCAACCACACTCTTTTTATTACCACATATCTCTCTTACCCTTTCATTGCTTACTCGGTCAAACCACCTCACACCACATAATGTCCTCAAACATCTCATTTCCAATGCATCCAACCTCCTCCGCACAACCTTATCCATAACCTATGCCTCACAACCATATAACATTGTTGGAACCACTATTCCTTTAAACATACCCATTTTTGCTCTCCGAGATAACATTCTTGCCTTCCACACATTCTTCAGTGCTCCCTGAACCTTCGCCCCCTCCCCCACCCTGTGACTAACTTCTGCTTCCATGGTTCCATTTACAGCTAAATCTACTCCCAGATGTCTAAAACACTTCACCTCCTCCAGTTTTTCTCCATTCAAACTTACCTCCCAGTTGACTTCTCCCTCAACCCTACTGAATCTAATAATATTGCTCTTACATTTACTCTCAGCTTTCTTCTTTCACACACCTTACCAAACTCAGTCACCAGCTTCTGCAGTTTCTCACCCGAATCAGCCACCAGTGTTGTATCATCAGCGAACAACAGCTGACTCACTCATCCACAACAGACCATATTTGCCCCTCTTTCCAAAACTCTTGCAAATCACCTCCCTTAAAACCCCATCCATAAACAAATTAAACAACCATGGAGACATCATGCACCCCTGCCGCAAACCGACATTCACTAAGAACCAATCACTTTCCTGTCTTCCTACTCGTACACATGCCTTACATCCTCGATAAAAACTTTTCACTGCTTCTAGCAACTTAACTCCCACACCATATATTCTTAATACTTTCCATAGAGCATCTCTATCAACTGTATCATATGCCTTCACCAGATCCATAAATGCTACATGCAAATCCATCTGTTTTTAAGTATTTCTCACATTCTTCAAAGCATACACCTGATCCACACATCCTCTACCACTTCTGAAACCACTCTGCTTTTCCCTAATCTGATGCTCTGTACATGCATTGACCCTCTCAATCAATACCCTCCCATATAATTTCCCAGAAATACTCAACAAATTTATACCTCTGTAATTTGAACAATCACCTTCGTCTCCTTTGCCTTTATACAATGGCACGATGTATGCATTGCGCCAATCCTCAGACACTTCACCATGACCCATACATACATTGAATATCCTCAACAACCAGTCAAGGACACAGTCAACCTCTTTTTTTAAGAATTCCACTGCACTACCCTCCAATCCTGCCAGTTTTCATCTTCCACAAAGGTTTCACTACCTCTTCTCTGTTTACCAAGCCATACTCCTTGACCCTCTCACTTCACACACAACCTCGACCAAAACACCCTATGTCTGCCACTCTATCATCAAAAAACATTCAACAATCTTTCAAAATACTACATCTCCTTCTCACTTCACCCCATTAGCCCCCTACACTGATGTACCCATTTGTTCTCTTAAGAGGTCTTACACAAGGAGGTCAAGAGGTGAAAAAGAGGGCAAATGAGAGTTGGGGTGAGAGAGTATCATTAAATTTTATGGAGAATAATAAGATGTTTTGGAAGGAAACGAATAAAGTGCATAAGACAAGAGAACAAAAGGGAGCATCGGTGAAGGGGGATAATGGGGAGGTAATAACAAGTAGTGGCGATGTGAGAAGAAGATGGAGTGAGTATTTTGAAGGTTTGTTGAATGTGTTTGATGATAGAGTAGCAGATATAGGGTGTTTTGGTCGAGGTGGTGCGCAAAGTGAGAGGGTTAGGGAGAATGGTTTGGTAAACAGAGAAGAGGTAGTAAAAGCTTTGCGGAAGATGGAAGCCGGGAAGGCGGCGGGTTTGGATGGAATTGCAGTGGAATTTATTAAAAAGGGGGGTGACTGTGTTGTTGACTGGTTGTTGAGGATATTCAATGTATGTATGGCTCATGGTGAAGTGCCTGAGGATAGGCGAAATGCATGCATAGTGCCATTGAACGAAGGCAAAGGGAATAAAGGTGAGCATTCAAATTACAAAGGTATAAGTTTGTTGAGTGTTCCTGGGAAATTATATGGGAGGGTATTGGTTGAGAGGGTGAAGGCATGCACAGAGCATCAAATTAGGAAAGAGCAGTGTCGTTTCAGAAATGGTTGAGGATGTGTGGATCAGGTGTTTGCTTTGAAGAATGGATTTGTATCTGGCATTCATGGATCTGGAGAAGGCATATGATAAAAGTTGATAGAGATGCTCTGTGGAAGGTATGAAGAGTATATGGTGTGGGAAGTAAGTTGCTAGAAGCAGTGAAAAGTTTTTACCGAGGATGTAAGGCATGTGTACCAGTAGGAAGAGAGGAAAGTGATTGGTTCCCAACGAATATCAGTTTGCGGCAGGGGTGCGTGATGTCTCCATGTTTGTTTAATCTGTTTATGGATGGGGTTGTTAGGGAAGTGAGTGCAAGAGTTTTGGAGAGAGGGGCAAGTATGCAGTCTGTTGTGGATGACAGAGCTTGGGAAGTGAGTAACGTTGTTGTTCGTTGATGATACAGCGCTGTTGGCCGATTCGGGTGAGAAACTGTGGAAGTTGGTGACTCAGTGTGGTAAAGTGTGTGAAAGAAGAAAGTTGAAAGTGAATATGAGTAAGAGCAAAGTTATTTGGTTCAGTAGGGTTGAGGGACAAGTAAATTAGGAGGTAAGTTTGAATGGAGAAAAACTGGAGGAAGTGAAGTGTTTTAGATATCTGGGAGTGGATTCAGCAGCGGATGGAAGCGGAAGTGAGTCACAGGGTTGGGGAGGGGGCAAAGGTTCTGGAAGTGATGAAGAATGTGTGGAAGACGAGAACGTTGTCTCGGAGGGCAAAAATGGGTATGTTTGAAGGCATAGTGGTTCCAACAAAGTTATATGATTGCGAGGCATGGGCTATAGATAGAGTTGTGTGGAGAAGGGTAGATGTGTTGGAAATGAAATGTTTGAGGACAGTATGTGGTGTGAGGTGGTTTGGTTGAGTTATTAATGAGGTGGTAAGAGAGATGTGTGGTAATAAAAAGAGTGTGGTTGAGAGAGCGGAAGAGGGTGTACTGAAATGGTTTGGTCACATGGAAAGAATGTGAGAGGAAAGATTTGGCAAAAAAGGATATATGTGTCAGAGGTGGAGGGAAAGAGAAGTGGGAGACCAAATTGGACGTGGAAGGATGGAGTGAAAAAGATTTTGAGCGATCGGGGCCTGAACATACAGGAGGGTGAAAGGCGTGCAAGGAATAGAGTGAATTGGAACGATGTGGTATACTGGGGTCGATGTGCTGTTAATGGATTGAACCAGGGCATGTGAAACTCCATCTTTCCACCTCCAATTTGGTCTCCCTCTTCTCCTCGTTCCCTCCACCTCCGACACATATATTCTCTTGGTCAATCTTTCCTCACTCATTCTCTCCATGTGCCCGAACCATTTCAAAACACCCTCTTCTGCTCTCTCAACCACGCTCTTTTTATTTCCACACATCTCTCTTACCCTTACGTTACTTACTCGATCAAACCACCTCACACCACACATTGTCCTCAAACATCTCATTTCCAGCACATCCATCCTCCTGCGCACAACTGTATCCATAGGCCACGCCTCGCAACCATACAACATTGTTGGAACAACTATTCCTTCAAACATACCCATTTTTGCTTTCCGAGATAATGTTCTCGACTTCCACACATTCTTCAAGGCTCCCAGAATTTTCGCCCCCTCCCCCACCCTATGATCCACTTCCGCTTCCATGGTTCCATCCGCTGCCAGATCCACTCCCAGATATCTAAAACACTTCACTTCCTCCAGTTTTTCTCCATTCAAACTCACCTCCCAATTGACTTGACCCTCAACCCTACTGTACCTAAAAACCTTGCTCTTATTCACATTTACTCTTAACTTTCTTCTTTCACACACTTTACCAAACTCAGTCACCAGCTTCTGCAGTTTCTCACATGAATCAGCCACCAGCGCTGTATCATCAGCGAACAACAACTGACTCACTTCCCAAGCTCTCTCATCCCCAACAGACTTCATACTTGCCCCTCTTTCCAAAACTCTTGCATTCACCTCCCTAACAACCCCATCCATAAACAAATTAAACAACCATGGAGACATCACACACCCCTGCCGCAAACCTACATTCACTGAGAACCAATCACTTTCCTCTCTTCCTACACGTACACATGCCTTACATCCTCGATAAAAACTTTTCACTGCTTCTAACAACTTGCCTCCCACACCATATATTCTTAATACCTTCCACAGAGCATCTCTATCAACTCTATCATATGCCTTCTCCAGATCCATAAATGCTACATACAAATCCATTTGCTTTTCTAAGTATTTCTCACATACATTCTTCAAAGCAAACACCTGATCCACACATCCTCTACCACTTCTGAAACCACACTGCTCTTCCCCAATCTGATGCTCTGTACATGCCTTCACCCTCTCAATCAATACCTTCCCATATAATTTACATATATAGTCTTTAACGAGAACTCTCAGTTTTCCCCTCGGATGTTCAGCTACTTCATTCTCCGTGGATTTCATCTTGTAAATCCTTTGATAATGACATCTGTATCTAATGGTATATCGTGTGAATGTGTTTGTGTTAACAGCAGTCCATTCACGCGGTCTTGGCTCATTTGCCGTCTACGTAATTGTCATCAGACATGTCGGTCAGTAAACAAGCCGTTCCCCCATTCACAGACGAAACATAGTGACCAATGGATATTTACCAAGATTAATCTGTAAATTTTTCTGAACGTCTCTGCTTCTGTGTTTATGACATTCTTTGTTATTTTTCTTTTCATAGTATCTCTCAGCTGTTGCTGGGGATGGCAGGCCTTCTACGTATCAACCCATCACTTCACTGATGACACCTGTGACCATTGTCCCCAGCGAGAGGTGTTGTGCCTGAGTTGTTCATCTTAAAAGTGCTTACTGAAGCCGCTCTGTGATCATCTGTATCTCTGTGAGCAGGTGGTGGTCATCCAGCATAACGGTGGTGCTGCATTTACAGCGCTCTTCTACCGTCTCTACTAGAACCTTATAGTGTTTTTCCTGCAGAAGGCGGTACAGTTGGCATTAATCCCAGACCATCTGCCAATTTGCTTGCCTTCATGAACTACATGACATTAAAGGTATCCACTTTCTTTCTAACATCTTGCTCACTCTTGATGACTACATTAATCTACCTAGTATGTTTGACCAAGGCAGTGCCTCTACCATGTAAACCAACGAGCGAGTCCTTCCTATGTGCCATCCCTTGATGTTTTGACGCCAATTTAACAGTGAACTGGGATTGTATTAGTCCCAACAAGTAAAATACTGCATATTTCAGTGTGTTGTGTTCCCTCTAGGTGAGTCAACCTCCTCCCCTCCAACACACACACACACACACGTCATCTAAGCAAACTACCTTAGGAAGGTTCAACAAACTAAGTATAACTCAAATGCGTCATGATGTTCTAAGCACCGTGTCTGCACATCGTGCATGATACATCTATACATTCATCTCGATCTGACCTACATCTGAGCATGATGGTTACATATCGCGTTTTGAAGCTCGGTCAGTGAGATGGGGGAGCAGGAGTGCATTGAGCTCTGCCCCGTGGGGGTCCAAAAGGGGGCCCGGGAAATTCCTAGGATCACAGAAGATGTGTGCATATATTGAAGACTAGTGTTCACATTTTGTATCAGCCTAACATAGTAAAATATTCTTATTCTTAAAACACATGGCTTAAAACCGTAGAAGATAAGAAAAGGATGATTAATGATGAAAGGAAGGGGACCTGAAAGAAACTTTGTCGTACCCCCTGATGAAATGATAAAATTCCTTTCAGTGGCCCTGTTCTCAAGCGCCGTCTGTCGCCTTCGAGATTTACTAAAGAATGTAGCAACACAATCTACCAAGTCCATCATGTTATGCACAATCCTCATGTTAAGAGTGTTCACCAGGCGGCTGCTCAGGGCGTGTGAAACAGCGGTGATGTCATTTTGCAGTTTTACTCCATCATTACTGACCAACGTCTCTCATCCTGTTGAGGGAACAATCAACATTTACCTGCTGGAATACAGGATTAATCTGAGGCTTATCCAAGTGATCAGGGACTCATGAGATGGGGAGGAGAGGAAAGAGTAGCTATCTGAATCATGTTGTTATTATGTTATCTTACAGCAGCAGTCATTATCTTGCCATAGCAAACTATATTTCTTCAGCATATCATGTACATAAGTGAGGTCTTTTGCTCTGTATATAGTACAGAGAGGCTCACGGACACCCGCACCCCCACCCCACATGGGTCCGCTTCTGTAACCCCCAAATATCTAAGAAGTGTCTCATTACTCCTAAGACAAAAACCAGCAGAATAGAGACCATGTAAAAGAAGATAGAGAATGTTCAGGAAATAAATCATTGATCTCCATTAGGCTCTATGATTAGTGATGCTATGGTACGTGATCTTGATGATTGTTAAGGTTCCTTATTACAAAGTAAATGACAATAATGATTGGTAAATTGATATGTATTACTACAATATTGTACTGAGCTAAAGAACGATAATAAAATGCTACAGTAGCACAACGATACAGTAATACAAGATTGTAGTGTGCGCATTCATGAAAGGGAATTTTGAAATGCGCATTGCCAGATTAGGTAACTGGACGCCCTCACCTTGCAATGAGCTCTTGTTTCATCTCATAAGGAGAGCAAATCTGCTTCTGTTAATTTATGGCACTTTTCAGAAAGCATGATATGCTGTCCCAGACACCCTAAATTTTCAAACTTTTCTGGGGGCATGCCCCAGAGCCCCTTAGAGCCAGCGATTTAGTGGGTAGTGTGAAGGGTGGAGGGGACCTTCAAAAGGGGATCAGCTTAGGGTCCAAAAAAACTCGGGCCACCCGTGGACCCTTCGTCTAAATCTTCTTCGTTTCATGATCTTGCTAAATTATGATGTAACGTCAAGCTGTTGGCGTTCTCCAGGAGTGAGGTAATCTATGTCCTATATTATGTCTCTCGTGTTGATAGACGTTTGATCTATTCCGTAACAAAATGATGGGTGTCGGACGATCGAGATCATCATCGTTATGGGTCAGGGTTCCATGATGTATTCTCATTTTCACATCAGCCAACACAATCGTCAACTCGGGTACAGCCCCTCGTTTGAACGATGTCTTCGCAAAGATAGTAGTCTTGGTAGGATTAATTTCCATTCATCATTTGGCAAAATAAGAATACAGTAGAGGATAACCATAGAATACAGTAGAGGATAACCATAGAATACAGTAGAGGATAACCACAGAACAGAAATAGAAATTCAGCTGCGACTCTAAAGTTGCTTCCGTTGTCTCAAAAATTTCCGGGCAAGACGCACGGCAAAAAATATCCCAGACAAGCTTAAGAAAACATTATACCAAACATGCGTAAAAAGGAATAAGTTTTAGCAAGTTCCTGCTTCATAGCACCCGTGGTAGCACATGAAGCCAGGTAAATGTAAAACTTCTCTGAAGCAACATCTTAAGTGTTTCTGGTGATCAGTTTCATCTGTGTGAAAACAAGGGTTGAGGAGGGGTCCCGGAAGTTCAAGAAGTTTCTCTTCTGTAGTTGTGCGGAAAGGAGCGCATCTGTGTATCAAAAGAATAATCCCTTAGTGCTCAAGGAGCCATGATTGTACTTGGAGTGACGCTAAAGTGTCAGGTGCTCAGCGTGTAACGTTCTAAGATGAGATTCCCTTATTATGCTTGTAAACCATGAATTAAGAGGGGAGAAGGAATACGAAATTAAACCATAGATGGCAATTCACCATAATTTACCTCTACAAAACGTAAGACTCACTTCAGGTTTAATATAAAGACCAAGATTTTTCTGTTTCAATGTTAGACAGGGCGATTTTAATACATAGATGTCATCTCTTTCTAAAAATTTATACTTCTCTCTAAAATGTTCTTATTGAAGTTTGTAGCTAGTAGGTAATGTACGTGAAAGCTTATAATGCAAGGTTGAATATCTTTAGAAAATAACGCTGTAGTTGTTATATTCAAAACTTTGTCGAAGACTGACGTACAAAAAGCACTGAAGAAAGCAAGAAGAAAATTTGGGGTTCATTTGACTTCATTTGTGCTTGACTTAATGCCATGGGTAAGAGAGATGTGTGGAAATGAAACAAAAAGTGTGGTTGAGAGAGCAAAGAGGGTGTGTTGAAATGGTCTGGACATATAGAGAATAAGTGAGGAAAGATTGACGAAGAGGATATATGCGTTAGAGGTGGAGGGAACAAGAAGAGGGAGACCAAATTGGAGGTGGAAGGATGGAGTTAAAAAGATTTTGAACGATCGGGGCCTGAACATACAGGAGGGTGACAGGCGTGCAAGGAATAGAGCGAATTAGAACGATGTGGTATACCGGGGTCAACGTGCTGTCAATGGATTGAACCAGGGCATGTGAAGCGTCTGGGGTAAACCAAGAAGAGTTTTGTGGGACCTGGATGTGGAAAGGGAGCTGTGGTTTCGGTACATATACATGACAGCTAGAGACTGAGTGTGAACGAATGTGGCCTTTGTTGTATGAATTATGTACATTTGTATATATATGTGTGTATATATGTATATGTATACGTTAAAATGTATAGGTATGCATATGTGCGTGTATGGACGTGTATGTATATACATGTGTAAGTGGATGGGTTGGGCTATTCTTTCGTGTTTTCTTGCGCTACCTCGCTAACGCGGGAGACAGCGACAAAGTATGATAGATGAATATTTTTATATATATATATATATATATATATATATATATATATATATATATATATATATATATATATATACATATGTATATATATATATATATATATATATATATATATATATACATATGTGTGTGTGTGTGTGTGTGTGTGTGTTTGGGCCATTCTTCGTCTGTTTCCTGGCGCTACCTCACTGACGCGAGAAACGACGATAAAGTATAATGGGGGGGAAAAATAAGTAAATAAATCTCGCATGACATTTGGCTCAGAGGCTAGTCGTAACACCGCCTGTGTAACTTTATTCTAACTCAACCAACACAGAATTTGGGGTCCAGTCTAGCTCGATCCACTCGCCTTTTATGAAAGCTCTTGGTTTTGTCTTCAGCATTTAATGTAGTGCGACAGCGTCCAAACCCACTAGTAGCAGACGAGTGTAAGGGACATCTCTGGTCTAACCAGAGGGAGAAATCTGGATGTAATTATCTAGATGTAATCGACCGATTGTTGTTGTTGCTTGTTATGTCGAAAAATGAGTTTAATGAAACCGTTTTCTGACGTGACACATTCCGGTTGGATGAAGGTCAGGTAGGGTCAAAGGCTTAATGAAGACGGCATCAACCGATCTTCGAAGTTTAAAACAAAAGGTGAAAATATGGGAGGGTTTAGGGGGAGTGATGACACCTCCCCCTCCCAGTATCAAACATGGGCCAATGTCTTTGATTTGTTGGTAGTAAATACGTCGTCAAGCAATCTTGTACTATGGGGCTTTCTGACTATTGAATCCTAATTATTATTGTTAATAATGCCTAAAACAGTTAAAATAACTCAGATATGCATTTACTTGTTTTTCTTCTCGAGGAGTAAATGTTATAAAGTGAATGGAAAATTTATAAATCATTCAGTTTATTGTTGACGGCGATCGCTTAACCCTTCGTTACGCCTCCTGGTGAAAGGCCCGTATTATCGAGGGTGTAGTAAAGATAAGTGTGTAGAGATGAACTTTGACCTGAGCTTTATGGGTTGGGTTACTGGCCAGGGGTGTCGATAGTGTTGTGAAGATGAGGGTGTAGTAAAAATGGACGATTGACTACTTAGTAGTATGAGTTAAGTCAGAGCTGATGGTGTCCAAGATAAAGATAGCCTTTGACCTGACCCGTAAGTATTAGCTTAAAGTGATGTCGAGGAAGGATTTCAAACCGACACATAAGGATGTAGCGGAGATATATTTGATTGTGTTACCTTCAGTAATGAACATAATGTCGCGGAGGGAGACATTGCAATCGCTTGTAACTGTTGTCCTGCGATCACGTCTCACGAACAACATTCTTGCATATCCTTATTGATTACTTTCAGGATTGATTGTCTCATTATCGGTACTATAGATTTTAAATCATTCCTGCTTTGGTTTGTAACGATCAGTTGCCAGTGTAATGTTCACGCTTCTCTCCGTCGGCTGGGTTGTAGCGCGAACAGAAGACTAATTTTATAGCCTTCGAGGACTGATCTATCAGTCGTAAGCGCCTTGCTTGGTTCCCGTATTATGTAATGATAATACAGGAGGAAAACATTCCACTGCACCCCGCTCCCGCCTTCGCTGTCTTCTACGACAGAGACAGGGGATATACTCAGGGAGATATTGTGACATGGGGCTGACTTTATTACAGGTTCTCTAGCTAATAAGATGATGATGAAATGTCTATATATTCCCACATTTACCGGATTATTAAGTTAAATCTTATTCAGCAGCACAGTATTGAAGATGGGGAAAAAGTAATACAAAATTGAAATTCATATGAGTTGTTTTCATAATCTATGTGACGCGTGCAATCAATGATAGAAAATATATTTTGTTGATATATTTCGTCAAGCTACGAACTTGAGTAACTTTAACGATATAATGTGATTACTATTTGTGTGTTACGGGAAGAGATTCTACACTCCGTGTTGCTCCGTCATCTTCATTTTGAAATCATCTGTTTACACAGTACAGGTTGGGAATTTTACACTTGTAGGGCCTCTGTTGAACATTATCTTCCTTTTTTTTTTAACGTTTCCATCTCATTTTCACGTTGTGTCCACTAGTTGTCATATTCCTAAATCTTTTCATCTATTGACGTCATCCGTCTGTTGTTAATACTTATGTGAAAGGCTGTGATTGGCCCCCCCCCCCCCTCCTCTAATTTCTATGGTGGGCAAGTTTAAAGCCACTACGCTAGCCTTTCCCTGTAATTCACTCCCTTAATTTAGGTACCGTATTTGTTGCCCTCCTCTGGACCTTCTCTATTACCACTTTGTGCTTCTTTGGCAGCGGTGACCGAACTTGAGAAATACATTCTAGTTTTGATAATTCGTAGATTATGAAGAACTTGCTAAATATTTCCACAGCCATAAAGTTGAAAGCTATTCTGATGTTAGCTAGCAGACAGTCTGTCTCCTCTACTCTTACCTTGATGTCGGTAGGACTTGGACGCAGGCCCGCTATGAGGAATTTTATCAGGAGGTACAAAGTTTCCTTCGGGTCCCCTTCCCTTCTCCATTCGTCATCCTGTTTTTATCCACTACGGTTTTGTGTCATGAGCTGTCGGGCCAAGAAGGGTATGGAAGATGAGAGAGGGGTTGGAATGGAGCCTCCGCTCTGTTGATTTTCTGCATTATCTGGAATCCCAAGAAATTCCTGGTCTCCCTTTTGGACTCCCGGGCCCGGGTACGTTGTACCCCCGGCACCTCCTCCCAGAGGTCCTGCAGTTGGACGACAGAGTAGGGACGATATCTATTCTTACAAACAATCCTGAAGCTTGTTTGTATCCTACTACGAAGTGGTCACATCACGGTATTCCTTTCACTTTATCCCATCCTCATTATTGTACATTTGCTTGGGTTGAATATCAAAAACTGAGTATCAAACCAACTTTGAGATCTGATCAGGTCAGCTTGTATGTTGATGAAATCCACCTCGCTTTTCACTTATGACCTTATCATCATCTACAAACATGTTCAGGTAAGAGTCCCTCTCTTCAGGCAAGCCATTTACATATATAAGAAGTGTAATGGTCGCAAACAGAACCCTGAGGTACTCTGCTAGACCCTCAACCCATAAATGCCCACACACAAACCCTTTCTGTTTATCACACACATTCTGCAAACAAACACCTGATCCACACATATAACATTTTTGAAACCACACTATTCCTTCCTAATTTGACGCTCTGCACAAGCCTTCATCCTCTCAACCACTACTTTCTCATACAACCTACTAGGTGCAATCAACAACATATTTATACCTCTCTAGTTTGAACACTCACTTTGCCCCCCTTTCCTTTATCCAATGGCCCAATACATGCATACCTCACCATCATCCATATATACAGTGAAAATCCTAACTAAACATTGACCAACACAGTCACCCTCTTCAGAAATTAATCTGCAATACCGTTCACTCCAGCAGCCTTGCCACGTTTCATCCTACGCATGGCTTTCATTACCTCTATCTCCTCATTCGACCGCTCTCCGTGATATACTTCGCAAACTACCCCAAATCAAACACCCTAGTTCTGCCACCTCATCAAACACATTCAACAATCCTTCAAAATACTCAAGTTATCCCCTCCTCACTTCATCACTATACTATTACCGTTTCCGCATTTGTTCCCTTTATAGATGTTCTGATTTGTCCTCGTTTTATTTTTTCAGCACATTCATATCCAAGTCTCTTGCGCGGTCATCAATTAGTATGGAATCCAATATTGCCCACAGATCATCTTTCCTTCTCACATACGCACACTTGTGTATGTCCCACTTTTTAAATCTGTTATTCGCGATCACTAACCCTCTCTCAGTCCAGAACCACACAGGCTTCCATTACTTTACTGAATGCCATGTGCCCCCTCAACTGCCACATCACTCACCGCATTTGAATCACCTATCATTTATACCCGGTTTCTTACATCAAAACTACTGACACGTTCAGGTGCTCCTAAAACATGTCTCGTGATCTTCCTGTTTGCGGCTTGATGGATAAGGAGTAATAATCACTCATCCCTAGCATTTAACTTTCGTTTTCCTCCACATCTCTCTCTCTCTCTCTCTCTCTCTCTCTCTCTCTCTCTCTCTCTCTCTCTCTCTCTCTCTCTCTCTCTCTCTCTCTCTCTCTCTCACACAGTGACAACTGCTACAGCGTTTGTTACCCCTTACTTATCTCTTGCCTTCAACCCATGGCTTCAGTCCTTACACATTTCCAACCCATTCTTCCCCTTAACCCTTGAACATCCACGTTCCTATACTAAGTTACAAATTCCATGAAACAATATCCCTTGGCGAGGATGTACCGTTGGGAGTCAGGTCCCTTCAAAGAACTTCTCACTAGAAAAGTCTGCATTTCCCTGCTTCTGGAAGTAGATGAGCTTTGGGATGCCGAAGTTTTCAAAAGGTGCTGGAAACACCAGAACTCTTTGATATAAACTGGTTTTGGGGAATTCATGAATATGTGATGTCTTAACTAACATATATCTGTAATTCTTGAAAAGTTGATTTATAAGTGTTTTTCGTTCATTTCAGGTGTTGGCATCCATCATTTCCTGTATCAGTAATTTTTCAAGCTCATTTTGTTTTTGTTTTTTGAAATGATGAAATAATGCATGACGAAGTGAAACAAATCATGAAACTTGTGATGTTCTTTGGGAGCTTATCTGAAATTCAGAATGATGCATTCACAACTCACACCCACCTCGATGCATCCTTACATTCAGACACGCACCCATTGCAACGTGTGCCAGTAAGGGCAGTGAAACAAGCCGGTGCCAATCTAATACACTCTAAAGATCAGTATCATCATTACACTTCATGCACCCGTCCTGTACACGTCTAACTGGCTTCCGGAGAACCTGCCACTTGCGACCTGACAAATATACATTTCAGTAGCTTGTTAACTGCATCTCAACACAGGATTTCTCCCTCTAATCGTTCATAACACTCGGAATAAGTTCTCATATTGTATACCTTCATATCGGCAGCTTAATGAAATTCTAAATCGTAGGAAAAAAAAAATTGAATTCTGTGGCAGTGTTTGAGTTCTGTCATGACGGATGTGACAACAGTTTCAAGTGGTATGTAAATTTACAATGATCTTGAATCATGATGATAGCCGTTTACACAGTAGCGTAAAACATAAACTTATTTTTACAACCTTTTACCCATGGTCCACATGTGGGCATGTTTGATTTCTCATATACGTCCATTCATCGCTGGACAGACAACTACTGTTGTCCTTACTTGTCCTCAGAGAACTCCAAAGAAGCTGTTTGTTGGATCACGTCAAGACTGACTCAGGAGCATACAAAGTTCGTGACACATACGACTCTTCCCTAACCAACGCAACTTAGCAATAATCTGGTAAGATAATATTATTATATTAGTGTAGTTGACAATGAACGTCATTTTTTTTTCATTTTCCCCAAAACTTGAATGTAAACAAACATCTAATATCGCTTTTGTGAATCCCTGCCAGACGAACGATACACTTATCATGCCTTATGGGGGAACCCCCAGTATGAAATAGATCAAACATATTTAGATCTCTAAATTGAGATAAGAATTGGTTTGATTTCATTAGTATGAATGTACATGAAGGTAAAATTCTGTGAGACCCAACAACACTCCCTGAAGTGACGAAACCACATACCTTAGTGCAATACTCTGCCTTGGATCTGGTATGAGATTAAGTCTTACAGGAATATGGCAAGTTTGTAATTTCATTGAATGTTACGAATCGAGACTTCCACAGTTCGAACGCCATAAGTTGAATACGAAGCATGAAGTAACTTCTAAGGATGTTGGACTTAGGAATAACAGGAAGAAATCTCAGTAGTATGATCATAGAATGATGTTTTCGTTTGCACTACTATCAAAACAGGTGTATTTATTTTTGAGAGGAAAAGAGGTTATGGTTGGATGGTTTATATTTGGTAAGTGTTTTACACATATACCCTTTTTTAAGTACCCTTTTTTAAGTAACAGTTCTGAAGTACCCTCTGTAGTCACAGAGTACTTGACTACTCCTATGGGAATGACTTTATATCTTGACAACTTACTATAATGTCAGTGAAAATACATATTCACCAGTTTTTACACTTCAGGAAGATAGTTCAAAACTCCCTGGGTGCCTTCTCTTGAATTTTGAATACTGTGGAGTAGACTTTTAAATAATTTCACATTAATCACAATACTTCATTACAAGCATTCTAACAACTTTTGCATTGTATCTTTGTATTGCCTGTGGTTACTCTTTTATATTGCTTACATGTGTGATATATAAATGCATGGGTAAAGCAAATGAGGAATATATATATAGGAAGAGAGGAAAGTGATTGGTTCTCAGTGAATGTAGGTTTGCGGCAGGGGTGTGTGATGTCTCCATGGTTGTTTAATTTGTTTATGGATGGGGTTGTTAGGGAGGTAAATGCAAGAGTTTTGGAAAGAGGGGCAAGTATGAAGTCTGTTGGGGATGAGAGAGCTTGGGAAATGAGTCAGTTGTTGTTCGCTGATGATACAGCGCTGGTGGCTGATTCATGTGAGAAACTGCAGAAGCTGGTGACTGAGTTTGGAAAAGTGTGTGGAAGAAGAAAGTTAAGAGTAAATGTGAATAAGAGCAAGGTTATTAGGTACAGTAGGGTTGAGGGTCAAGTCAATTGGGAGGTGAGTTTGAATGGAGAAAAACTGGAGGAAGTGAAGTGTTTTAGATATCTGGGAGTGGATCTGGCAGCGGATGGAACCATGGAAGCGGAAGTGGATCATAGGGTGGGGGAGGGGGCGAAAATCCTGGGGGCCTTGAAGAATGTGTGGAAGTCGAGAACATTATCTCGGAAAGCAAAAATGGGTATGTTTGAAGGAATAGTGGATCCAACAATGTTGTATGGTTGCGAGGCGTGGGCTATGGATAGAGTTGTGCGCAGGAGGATGGATGTGCTGGAAATGAGATGTTTGAGGACAATGTGTGGTGTGAGGTGGTTTGATCGAGTGAGTCACGTAAAGGTAAGAGAGATGTGTGGAAATAAAAAGAGCGTGGTTGAGAGAGTAGAAGAGGGTGTTTTGAAGTGGTTTGGGCACATGGAGAGGATGAGTGAGGAAATATTGACCAAGAGGATATATGTGTCGGAGGTGGAGGGAACAAGGAGAAGAGGGAGACCAAATTGGAGGTGGAAAGATGGAGTGAAAAAGATTTTGTGTGATCGGGGCCTGAACATGCAGGAGGGTGAAAGGAGGGCAAGGAATAGAGTGAATTGGAGTGATGTGGTATACAGGGGTTGACGTGCTGTCAGTGGATTGAATCAAGGCATGTGAAGCGTCCGGGGTAAACCATGGAAAGCTGTGTAGGTATGTATATTTGCGTGTGTGGACGTATGTATATACATGTGTATGGGGGGGGTTGGGCCATTTCTTTCGTCTGTTTCCTTGCGCTACCTCGCAAACGCTTGAGACAGCGACAAAGTATAATAATAAAAAATGATAATATATTTTTTTTTTTTTTTATACTTTGTCGCTGTCTCCCGCGTTTGCGAGGTAGCGCAAGGAAACAGACGAAAGAAATGGCCCAACCCCCCCCATACACATGTATATACATACGTCCACACACACAAATATACATACCTACACAGCTTTCCATGGTTTACCCCAGACGCTTCACATGCCTTGATTCAATCCACTGACAGCACGTCAACCCCGGTATACCACATCGCTCCAATTCACTCTATTCCTTGCCCTCCTTTCACCCTCCTGCATGTTCAGGCCCCGATCACACAAAATCTTTTTCACTCCATCTTTCCACCTCCAATTTGGTCTCCCTCTTCTCCTCGTTCCCTCCACCTCCGACACATATATCCTCTTGGTCAATCTTTCCTCACTCATTCTCTCCATGTGACCAAAACATTTCAAAACGCCTTCCTCTGCTCTCTCAACCACGCTCTTTTTATTTCCACACATCTCTCTTACCCTTACGTTACTTACTCGATCAAACCACCTCACACCACACATTGTCCTCAAACATCTCATTTCCAGCACATCCATCCTCCTGCGCACAACTCTATCCATAGTCCACGCCTCGCAACCATACAACATTGTTGGAACCACTATTCCTTCAAACATACCCATTTTTGCTCTCCGAGATAATGTTCTCGACTTCCACACATTCTTCAAGGCTCCCAGAATTTTCGCCCCCTCCCCCACCCTATGATCCACTTCCGCTTCCATGGTTCCATCCGCTGCCAGATCCACTCCCACATATCTAAACACTTCACTTCCTCCAGTTTTTCTCCATTCAAACTCACCTCCCAGTTGACTTGACCCTCAACCCTACTGTACCTAATAACCTTGCTCTTATTCACATTTACTCTTAACTTTCTTCTTTCACACACTTTACCAAACTCAGTCACCAGCTTCTGTAGTTTCTCACATGAATCAGCCACCAGCGCTGTATCATCAGCGAACAACAACTGACTCACTTCCCAAGCTCTCTCATCCCCAACAGACTTCATACTTGCCCCTCTTTCCAAAACTCTTGCATTCACCTCCCTAACAACCCCATCCATAAACAAATTAAACAACCATGGAGACATCACACACCCCTGCCGCAAACCTACATTCACTGAGAACCAATCACTTTCCTCTCTTCCTACACGTACACATGCCTTACATCCTCGATAAAAACTTTTCACTGCTTCTAACAACTTGCCTCCCACACCATATATTCTTAATACCTTCCACAGAGCATCTCTATCAACTCTATCATATGCCTTCTCTAGATCCATAAATGCTACATACAAATCCATTTGCTTTTCTAAGTATTTCTCATATACATTCTTCAAAGCAAACACCTGATCCACACATCCTCTCTACCCAAATGAGAGTTGGGATGAGAGAGTATCATTAAATTTTAGGGAGAATAAAAAGATGTTCTGGAAGGAGGTAAACAAAGTGCGTAAGACAAGGGAGCAAATGGGAACTTCAGTGAAGGGCGCAAATGGGGAGGTAATAACAAGTAGTGGTGATGTGAGAAGGAGATGGAGTGAGTATTTTGAAGGTTTGTTGAATGTGTTTGATGATAGAGTGGCAGTTATAGGGTGTTTTGGTCGAGGTGGTGTGCAAAGTGAGAGGGTTAGGGAAAATGATTTGGTAAACAGAGAAGAGGTAGTAAAAGCTTTGCGGAAGATGAAAGCCGGCAAGGCAGCAGGTTTGGATGGTATTGCAGTGGAATTTATTAAAAAAGGGGGTGACTGTATTGTTGACTGGTTGGTAAGGTTATTTAATGTATGTATGACTCATGGTGAGGTGCCTGAGGATTGGCGGAATGCGTGCATAGTGCCATTGTACAAAGGCAAAGGGGATAAGAGTGAGTGCTCAAATTACAGAGGTATAAGTTTGTTGAGTATTCCTGGTAAATTATATGGGAGGATATTGATTGAGAGGGTGAAGGCATGTACAGAGCATCAGATTGGGGAAGAGCAGTGTGGTTTCAGAAGTGGTAGAGGATGTGTGGATCAGGTGTTTGCTTTGAAGAATGTATGTGAGAAATACTTAGAAAAGCAAATGGATTTGTATGTAGCATTTATGGATCTGGAGAAGGCATATGATAGAGTTGATAGAGATGCTCTGTGGAAGGTATTAAGAATATATGGTGTGGGAGGCAAGTTGTTAGAAGCAGTGAAAAGTTTTTATTGAGGATGTAAGGCATGTGTACGTGTAGGAAGAGAGGAAAGTGATTGGTTCTCAGTGAATGTAGGTTTGCGGCAGGGGTGTGTGATGTCTCCATGGTTGTTTAATTTGTTTATGGATGGGGTTGCTAGGGAGGTGAATGCAAGAGTTTTGGAAAGAGGGGCAAGTATGAAGTCTGTTGGGGATGAGAGAGCTTGGGAAGTGAGTCAGTTGTTGTTCGCTGATGATACAGCGCTGGTGGCTGATTCATGTGAGAAACTGCAGAAGCTGGTGACTGAGTTTGGTAAAGTGTGTGGAAGAAGAAAGTTGAGAGTAAATGTGAATAAGAGCAAGGTTATTAGGTACAGTAGGGGTGAGGGTCAAGTCAATTGGGAGGTGAGTTTGAATGGAGAAAAACTGGAGGAAGTGAAGTGTTTTAGATATCTGGGAGTGGATCTGTCAGCGGATGGAACCATGGAAGCGGAAGTGGATCATAGGGTGGGGGAGGGGGCGAAAATTTTGGGAGCCTTGAAAAATGTGTGGAAGTCGAGAACATTATCTCGGAAAGCAAAAATGGGTATGTTTGAGGGAATAGTGGTTCCAACAATGTTGTATGGTTGCGAGGCGTGGGCTATGGATAGAGATGTGCGCAGGAGGATGGATGTGCTGGAAATGAGATGTTTGAGGACAATGTGTGGTGTGAGGTGGTTTGATCGAGTAAGTAACGTAAGGGTAAGAGAGATGTGTGGAAATAAAAAGAGCGTGGTTGAGAGAGCAGAGGAGGGTGTTTTGAAATGGTTTGGGCACATGGAGAGAATGAGTGAGGAGAGATTGACCAAGAGGATATATGTGTCGGAGGTGGAGGGAACGAGGAGAAGAGGGAGACCAAATTGGAGGTGGAAAGATGGAGTGAAAAAGATTTTGTGTGATCGGGGCCTGAACATGCAGGAGGGTGAAAGGAGGGCAAGAAATAGAGTGAATTGGAGTCATGTGGTATACAGGGGTTGACGTGCTGTCAGTGGATTGAAGCAAGGCATGTGAAGCGTCTGGGGTAAACCATGGAAAGCTGTGTAGGTATGTATATTTGCGTGTGTGGACGTGTGTATGTACATGTGTATGGGGGGGGGGTTGGGCCATTTCTTTCGTCTGTTTCCTTGCGCTACCTCGCAAACGCGGGAGACAGCGGCAAAGTATGAAAAAAAAAAAAAAAAAAAAAAAAAAAATATATATATATATATATATATTATTTTTTATTTTTTTTATTATACTTTGTCGCTGTCTCCTGCGTTTGCGAGGTAGCGCAAGGAAACAGACGAAAGAAATGGCCCAACCCCCCCCATACACATGTATATACATACGTCCACACACGCAAATATACATACCTACACAGCTTTCCATGGTTTACCCCAGACGCTTCACATGCCTTGATTCAATCCACTGACAGCACGTCAACCCCGGTATACCACATCGCTCCAATTCACTCTATTCCTTGCCCTCCTTTCACCATCTTGCATGTTCAGGCCCCGATCACACAAAATCTTTTTCACTCCATCTCTCCACCTCCAATTTGGTCTCCCTCTTCTCCTCGTTCCCTCCACCTCCAACACATATATTCTCTTGGTCAATCTTTCCTCAGATTGACCAAGAGGATATATGTGTCGGAGGTGGAGGGAGCCAGGAGAAGAGGGAGACCAAATTGGAGGTGGAAAGATGGAGTGAAAAAGATTTTGTGTGATCGGGGCCTGAACATGCAGGAGGGTGAAAGGAGGGCAAGGAATAGAGTGAATTGGAGCGATGTGGTATACCGGGGTTGACGTGCTGTCAGTGGATTGAATCAAGGCATGTGAAGCGTCTGGGGTAAACCATGGAAAGCTGTGTAGGTATGTATAGTTGCGTGTGTGGACGTATATATATACATGTGTATGGGGGGGGTTGGGCCATTTCTTTCGTCTGTTTCCTTGCGCTACCTCGCAAACGCGGGAGACAGCGACAAAGTATAAAAAAAAAATATTTATATATATATATATATATATATATATATATATATATATATATATATATATATATATATATATATATATATATTTATCCCTGGGGATAGGGGATTAAGAATACTTCCCACATATTCCCTGCATGTCGTAGAAGGCGACTAAAAGGGGAGGGAGCGGGGGGGCTGGAAATCCCCTCTCATTTTTTTTTTGCTATTTTCCAAAAGAAGGAACAGAGGGGGCCAGGTGAGGATATTCCAAAAAGGCCCAGTCCTCTGTTCTTAACGCTACCTCGCTAACGCGGGAAATGGCGAATAGTTTGAAAGAAAAAAGAATATTATGTATTATACTTGTTTGCCATTTCCACATTAACAAGGGAATAACAGTGGCCCACATCCATTCTTGCTGTCATGTGTAATGCATGACACCACAGCTCCTTATCCACAACCAGGCCCTGCATACTTTTCCATGGTTTACTCTGGCTGCTTCACATAACCTGGTTCAGTCTATTGACAGCACGTCGACATTTTTTACCACGTTCCTATTCACTCCATTCCATGCTTACCTTTCATGTTCCTATT
This sequence comes from Panulirus ornatus, assembly GCF_036320965.1. Taxonomy (NCBI): domain Eukaryota; kingdom Metazoa; phylum Arthropoda; class Malacostraca; order Decapoda; family Palinuridae; genus Panulirus; species Panulirus ornatus. The sequence continues at coordinate 9,313,087 of NC_092295.1, forward strand.
CACTCCATTCCATGCTTACCTTTCACCCTCCTGCATGTTCAGGCTTTGATCTCTCAAAATCTTTTTCATTCCATCATTCTATCTTCAATTGATCTACCCCTTCTCCTTGTCCCCTCCACATTTGACACATATATCCTCTTTGTCAACTTCTCACTCATGTACTCTTTTATGTCCAAACCATTTCAGCACATCCTCTTCAGCTTTCTCAACATCTTAATCTCTTATTATTACCACACGTCTCTCTTGCACTTTTATTACTTGTTCAATCAAACCATCTCACACTAAATATTGTCCATAAACATTTAATTTTCATCACATCCACTGCCTTCCTCACACCCTCATCTGTAGCTCATGCCTCACATCCATGACTTCATTGAGCCTGCTGTACCGTCAAACATTCCCATTTTTGCCCTTCCAGATAATAACCTTTATTTCCACACATTCCTTGCTGCTCCCAGCACCTTATCCCCCTCACCCACCTGTTGACTCACCTCTGCTTCCGTGGTTCCATTCACTGTCATGTCCACTATCAGGTGTCTAATACTTTCCACTTTCTCCAGATTTTCTCCATCCATATTCCACACCCCAGCTAACCTCTGTCTACCCTTATAAACTTAACATCCTTGCTTTTATTCACTTTTCTTTCTTTCATACTATTTGCCATTTCCCACATTAGCGAGGTAGTGTTAAGAACAGAGGACTGGGCCTTTGAGGGAATATCCTCACCAGGCCCCCTTCTCTGTTCCTTCCTTTGAAAAATTGAAAAAAAAAAAAAAAAACGAGAGGGGAGGATTTCCAGCCACCCGCTCCCTCCCCTTTTAGTCGCCTTCTATGACATGAAGGGAATATGTGGGAAGTATTCTTTCTCCCCTATCCCCAGGGATAAATTATAAACTTGTTAACAGAAAAGTAACCAAATCTTTCATTTTTTAAGAATTTCCTCACGGTATACCAAAATGCTGAAACTTTCAAATTCTTCATATACATGAGGTGAAAATACTTTGAGGGGAAGTTTTCCTCTAAGAATATAACTTTAACCTTACTGATATACTGTATTAAAGTATATATTTTTTTTTTATTTTGCTTTGTCGCCGTCTCCCGCGTTTGCGAGGTAGCGCAAGGGAACAGACGAAAGAAATGGCCCAATCCACCCCCATACACATGTATATACATACACGTCCACACACGCAAATATACATACCTATACATCTCAATGTACACATATATATACACACACAGACATATACATATATACACATGTACATAATTCATACTGTCTGCCTTTATTTATTCCCATCGCCACCACGCCACACATGAAATAACATCCCCCTCCCCCCTCGTGTGCGAGGTAGCGCTAGGAAAAGACAACAAAGGCTCCATTCATTCACACTCAGTCTCTAGCTGTCATGTAATAATGCCCGAAACCACAGCTCCCTTTCCACATCCAGGCCCCACAGAACTTTCCATGGTTTACCCCAGACGCTTCACATGCCCTGATTCAGTCCATTGACAGCATGTCGACCCCGGTATACCATACGATCCAATTCACTCTATTCCTTGCCTGCCTTTCACCCTCCTGCATGTTCAGGCCCCGATCACTCAAAATCTTTTTCACTCCATCTTTCCACCTCCAATTTGGTCTCCCACTTCTCCTCGTCCCCTCCACCTCTGACACATATATCCTCTTGGTCAATCTTTCCTCACTCATTCTCTCCATGTGCCCAAACCATTTCAAAACACCCTCTTCTGCTCTCTCAACCACGCTCTTTTTATTTCCACACACCTCTCTTACCCTTACATTACTTACTCGATCAAACCACCTCACACCACATATTGTCCTCAAACATCTCATTTCCAGCACATCCACCCTCCTGCGCACAACTCTATCCATAGCCCATGCCTCGCAACTATACAATATTGTTGTATGGTTGTTATATATATTATATAAAGTATAAACACTAAACAACTTACTATAGTAGGTAATCATATGAATTTGTATCATTCCAACTCTGTTCTTATCCCCTTATTGATGACAGTTGGTTCCCGTTATCTTTTATCATACTCAGGCCATCGACAGCTTGGTGCCCAGTTCCTATTACTATATTTAAGCTGATGGCAGTTCAGAGTGCATTATCTATGATATCCTGTTACATAAGTTGAAGTATGAAGTATGAAGTATGAAGTCTGTTGGGGATGAGAGAGCTTGGGAAGTGAGTCAGTTGTTGTTCGCTGATGATACAGCGCTGGTGGCTGATTCATGTGAGAAACTGCAGAAGCTGGTGACTGAGTTTGGTAAAGTGTGTGGAAGAAGAAAGTTAAGAGTAAATGTGAATAAGAGCAAGGTTATTAGGTACAGTAGGGTTGAGGGTCAAGTCAATTGGGAGATGAGTTTGAATGGAGAAAAACTGGAGGAAGTGAAGTGTTTTAGATATCTGGGAGTGGATCTGGCAGCGGATGGAACCATGGAAGCGGAAGTGGATCATAGGATGGGGGAGGGGGCGAAAATTCTGGGGGCCTTGAAGAATGTGTGGAAGTCGAGAACATTATCTCGGAAAGCAAAAATGGGTATGTTTGAAGGAATAGTGGTTCCAAAAATGTTGTATGGTTGCGAGGCGTGGGCTATGGATAGAGTTGTGCGCAGGAGGATGGATGTGCTGGAAATGAGATGTTTGAGGACAATGTGTGGTGTGAGGTTGTTTGATCGAGTAAGTAACGTAAGGGTAAGAGAGATGTGTGGAAATAAAAAGAGCGTGGTTGAGAGAGCAGAAGAGGGTGTTTTGAAGTGGTTTGGGCACATGGAGAGAATGAGTGAGGAAAGATTGACCAAGAGGATATATGTGTCGGAGGTGGAGGGAACGAGGAGAAGAGGGAGACCAAATTGGAGGTGGAAAGATGGAGTGAAAAAGATTTTGTGTGATCGGGGCCTGAACATGCAGGAGGGTGAAAGGAGGGCAAGGAATAGAGTGAATTGGATCGATGTGGTATACCGGGGTTGACATGCTGTCAGTGGATTGAATCAAGGCATGTGAAGCGTCTGGGGTAAACCATGGAAAGCTGTGTAGGTATGTATATTTGCGTGTGTGGACGTATGTATATACATGTGTATGGGGGGGGGTTGGGCCATTTCTTTCGTCTGTTTCCTTGCGCTACCTCGCAAACGCGGGAGACAGCGACAAAGTATAATAATAATAATAATAAGTTGAAATTACTTGGTTGCAGTAATCTTTCACAAACATTTATAATAAAGAATACAGTATTAATTTTCAACACTTTAATGTTTACTTTACAATCTTCACTTAAACTACTGACTAGAGTCAACTAAGGTTAAGAAAATACTTTTACATAGGCATATTAATAAAAAATTTACAATGAAAGAGAAAATGAAATGATATAGAATTGGTTTATTTTTTCTCAACCTTAAAATTACTGTCATCTCCTTCATGTACTCCTACCTGCTACTCTGCACACACACACAAACACAAAATACATTCCTGAAATTTCTGGCAACCTAATAAAAACTGGCCCCTCCCTAGCCTAAGAAATCATTCAAGTGGAGATTTTCACAATCTTTTCGGTGATGAAATTAAAGTCAGTGAAATAAAGTACTATGGTCTTAGGTAAATCACTGTGCAGCAGTTCTGCCTCCAATACTTGCTGGTTCTATCTTAGAAAACAAACTAAAAATGAGTACTACTATGAATTTATGGCAGAGAAAAATCAAAAACTAGTTATTAGGAAATCATAGCTTGTTGTCATTTAAGATGATTCTGATGCAGAAAATGAAACAATTTTAGTTCTATACTTATGAAGAATAATAATAAGACAATTGAACTATTTGCATAATAGCACCAATATACCAACCACAGCTGTACTATCTAAAATACTTTGAATAATAAATGTAAGTTCAGAAAACTGAAAATCCATTTCAAGGTTTGAAGAGCCCAATTAGTATCTGAGAGAGCACTTGGTTAGTGGAGTGTTAAAATGCAGTTTTACCCAGAATATGTATCCATGTGGCTTCACCCCCTTTATTCACATCTTCTCATAATCTCCTCGTTTCACACACACTTGCAAACTCTTGTCTTAGATTCAGTCATACACAGTCAGACTTCCTACCTTGAGCCTTTGATAAGGATGAGCACTTCTTGCTTGGCTCTTTCTACTGTTCCAACTTTTACAAAGTGAAATACAGGTCCATCTTCCTGCTACCACATCTCTTAGTCAACATGAAGGGAATATGGATGTAGGAAATGGCAGTCAAGTATATTGAATTGATTATTTATTTATTTATTATACTTTGTTGCTGTCTCCTGTGTTAGCGAGGTAGCGCTAGGAAACAGACGAAAGAATGGCCCAACCCACCCACATACACATGCATATACATGCACGTCCACACACGTACATATACATACCTATACATTTCAACTTATATATATATACATACACAGACATATACATATATACTCATGCACATAATTCATACTTGCTGCCCTTATTTATTCCTGTCGCCACCCTGCCACACATGAAATGACACGTCTCTCCCCTGCATGTGTGTGAGGTAGCGCTAGGAAAAGACAGCAAACGCCACATTTGTTCACACTCAGTTTCTAGCTGTCATGTATAAAGCACTGAAACCACAGCTCCCTTTCCACATCCAGGCCCCACAATACTTTCCATGGTTTACCCCAGATGCATCAAATGCCCTGGTTCAATCCATTGACAGCATGTCATCCCCTGTATACCACATCATTCCAATTCACTCTATTCCTTGCACGCCTTTCACCCTCCTGCATGTTCAGGCCCTTATCGCTCAAAATCTTTTTCACTCAATCCTTCCACCTCCAATTTGGTCTCCCACTTCTCATTCCCTCCACCTCTGACACATATCCTCTTGGTCAATCTTTCCTCACTCATTCTCTCCATGTGCCCAAACCATTTCAAAACACCCTCTTTTGCTTTCGCAACCACACTCTTTTTATTACCACACATCTCTCATACCCTATTATTACTTACTCAATCAAATCACCTCACACCACATATTGTCTATAAACATCTCATTTCCAGCACATCCACCCTCCTCGGCACAACTCGGTTTATAGCCCACACCTTGCAACCATATAACATTGTTGGAACCACTATTCCTTCAAACATACCCATTTTTGCTTTCTGAGATAATGTTCTCGACTTCCACACATTCTGCAACGCTCCCAGGATTTCGCCCCATCCAAACCACTATTCCTTCAAACATACCCATTTTTGCTTTCTGAGATAATGTTCGTGACTTCCACATTCTTCAACGCTCCCAGGACTTTCGCCCCCTCCCCCACCACATGATTCACATTTGCTTCCGTGGTTCCATCCGCTGCCAAATCCACTCCCAGATATGTAAAACACTTCACTTCCTCCAGTTTTCCATAATTCAAACTTACCTCCCAATTTACTTGTCCCTCAACCCTACTGTACCTAATAACCTTGCTCTTATTCACATTTACTCTCAGCTTTCTTCTTTCACACACTTTACCAAACTCAGTCACCAGCTTCTGCAGTTTCTCACACGAATCAGCCACCAGCGCTGCATCATCAACGAACAACAACTGACTCACTTCCCAAGCTCTCTCATCCACAACAGACTGCATACTTGCCCCTTTTTCCAAAACTTGCATTCACCTCCTTAACAACCCCATCCATAAACAAATTAACAACCATGGAGACATCACACACCCCTGCCGCAAACCTGCATTTACCGAGAACCAATCACTTTCCTCTCTTCCTACACATACACATGCCTTACATCCTCGATAAAAACTTTTCACTGCTTCTAACAACTTGCCTCCCACACCATATATTCTTAATACCTTCCACAGAGCATCTCCATCAATTCTACCATATTCCCTCTCCAGACCCATAAATGCTACATACAAATCCATTTGCTTTTCTAAGTATTTCTCACATACATTCTTCAAAGCAAACACCTGATCCACACATCCTCTACCACTTATGAAACCTCACTGCTCTTCCCCAATCTGATGCTCTGTACATGCCTCACTCTCTCAATCAATACCCTCCCATATAATTTCCCAGGAATACTCAACAAACTTGTACCTCTGTAAGTTGAGCACTCACTTTTATCCCCTTTGCCTTTGTACAATGGCACTACACAAGCATTCCTCCAATCCTCAGGCACCTCGCCATTAGTCATACATACATTAAATAACCTTACCAACCAGTCAACAGTACAGTCACCCCCTTTTTTAATAGATTCCACTGCAATACCATCGAAACCCACTGCCTTGCCAGCTTTCATCTTCCGCAAAGCTTTTACTACCTCTTCTTTGTTTACCAAATCATTCTCCCTAACCCTCTCACTTTGCGCACCACCTCGACCAAAACACCCTATATCTGCCACTCTATCATCAAACACATTCAACAAACCTTCAAAATACTCACTTCATCTCCTTCTCACATCACCACTACTTGTTATCACCTCCCCATTAGCCCCCTTCACTGAAGTTCCCATTTGTTCCCTTGTCTTACGCTTTTTATTTACTTCCTTCCAAAACATCTTTTATTCCTCCGTAAAATTTAATGATACTCTCTCACCCCAACTCTCATTTGCCCTCTTTTTCACCTCTTGCACCTTTCTCTTGACCTCCTGCCTCTTTCTTTTATACATCTCCCACTCATTTGCATTATTTCCCTGCAAAAATGTCCAAAAATGCCTCTCTCTTCTCTTTCACCAATAATCTTACTTCTACATCCCACCACTCACTACCCTTTCTAATCTGCCCACCTACCACACTTCTCATGCCACAAGCATATTTTGCGCAAGCCATCACTGCTTCTCTAAATACATCCCATTCCTTCCCCACTCCCCTTACCTCCTTTGTTCTCACCCTTTTCCATTCTGTACTCAGTCTCTCCTGGTACTTCCTCACACAAGTCTCCTTCCCAAGCTCACTTACTCTCACCACTCTCTTTACCCCAACATTCTCGCTTCTTTTCTGAAAACCTCTACAAATCTTCACCTTCGCCTCCACAAGGTAAAGATCAGACATCCCTCCAGTTGCACCTCTCAGCACATTAACATCCAAAAGTCTCTCGTGCGCCTATCAATTAATACCTAATCCAATAGTGCTCTCTGGCCATCTCTCCTACTTAGATATGTATACTTATGTATATCTCTCTTTTTAAACTAGGTATTCCCAATCACCAGTCCTTTTTCAGCACATAAATCTACAAGCTCTTCACCATTTCCATTTACAACACTGACCACCCTATGTACACCAATTATTCCCTCAACTGCCACATTACTCACCTTTGCATTCAAATCACCCATCACTATAACCCAGTCTCGTGCATCAAAACTACTAACACACTCACTCAGCTGCTCCCAAAACACTTGCCTCTCATGATCTTTCTTCTCATGTCCAGGTGCATATGCACCAATAATCACCCATCTCTCTCCATCCACTTTTGGTTTTACCCATATCAGTCTAGAGTTTACTTTCTTACACTCTATCACATACTCCCACCACTCCTGTTTCAGGAGTATTGCTACTCCTTCCCTTGCTCTTGTCCTCTCACTAACCCCTGACTTTACTCCCAAGACCTTCCTAAACCACTCTTCCCCTTTACCCTCGAGCTTTGTTTCACTCAGAGCCAAAACATCCAGGTTCCTTTCCTCAAACATACTACCTCTCTCTCCTTTTTTCTCATCTTGGTTACATCCACATACATTTAGACACCCCAGTCTGAGCCTTCGAGGAGGATGAGCACTCCCTGCGTGACTCCTTCTTCTGTTTCCCCTTTTAGAAAGTTAAAATACAAGGAGGGGAGGGTTTCCAGCCCCCCACTCCCGTTCCCTTTAGTTGCCTTTTACGACATGTGAGGAATGTGTGGGAAGTATTCTCAGTGAATGTTGGTTTGCGGCAGGGGTGTGTGATGTCTCCATGGTTGTTTAATTTGTTTATGGGTGGGGTTGTTAAGGAGGTGAATGCAAGAGTTTTGGAAAGAGCAGCAAGTATGCAGTCTGTTGTGGATGAGAGAGCTTGGAAAGTGAGTCAGTTGTTGTTTGCAGATGATATAATGCTGGTGACTGATTTGTGTGAGAAACTGCAGAAGCTGGTGACTGAGTTTGGTAAAGTGTGTGAAAGAAGAAAGTTGATAGTAAATGTGAATAAGAGCAAGGTTATTAGGTACAGTGGGGATGAGGGACAAGTCAATTGTTAGGTAAGTTTGAATGGAGAAAAATTGGAGGAAGTGAAATGTTTTAGATATCTGGGAGTTGATTTGGCAGCAGATGGAACCATGGAAGCGGAAGTGAATCATAAAGTTGGGGAGGGGGCGAAGGTTCTGGGAGCCTTAAGGAATGTGTGGAAGTTGAGAACATTATCTCGGAAAGCAAAAATGGGTATGTTTGAAGGAATAGTGGTTCCAGCAATATTATATGGTTGCGAGGCATGGGCTATAAATAGAGTTGTGCAGAGGAGGGTGGATGTGCTGGAAATGAGATGTTTGAGGACAATGTATGGTGTGAGGTGGTTTGATCGAGTAAGTAATATAAGGGTGAAAGAGATGTGTGGAAATAAAGAGTGTGGTTGAGAGAGCAGAAGAGATTGTTTTGAAATGGTTTGGTCACATGGGAGAGAATGAGTGAGGAAAGATTGACCAAGAGGATACATATGTCAGAGGTGGAGGGAACGGGAGAAGTGAGAGACCAAATTGGAGGTGGAAAGTTGGAGTGGGAGACCAAATTGGAGGTGGAAAGATGGAGTGAAGAAGATTTTGAGTGATTGGGGCCTGAACATGCAGGAGGGTGAAAGGCGTGAAAGGAATAAGGTGAATTGGAATGATGAGGTATACCAGGGTAGACGTGCTGTCAATGGATTGAACCAGGGCGTGTGAAGCGTTTGGGGTAAACCATTGAAAGTTGTGTGGGGCCTGGATGTGGAAAGGGAGCTGTGGTTTGGGTGCATTGTTACATGACAGCTAGAGACTGAGTGTGAACGAAAGTGGCCTTTGCTGTCTTTTCATAGCACTACCTTGCGTGCATGCGGGGGGAGGGGGCTGTTATATCATGTGTGGCGGAGTGGCGATGGGGGTGAATAAAGGCAAACAGTATGAATTATGTACATATGTATATATGTATATGTCTGTGTGTGTATATATATGTATACATTGAGATGCATAGGTATGTATATTTGCGTGTGTGGACGTATGTGTATACATGTGTATGTGGATGGGTTGGGCCATTCTTTCATCTGTTTTCTTGCGCTACCTCGCTAATACGGGAGACAGCGACAAAGCAAAATTAGAATATATATGTATTTTTTTTTTTGTCGCTGTCTCCCACGTTTGCGAGGTAGCGCAAGGAAACAGACGAAAGAAATGGCCCAACCCACCCCCATACACATGTATATACATACACGTCCACACACGCAAATATACATACCTACACAGCTTTCCATGGTTTACCCCAGACGCTTCACATGCCCTGATTCAATCCACTGACAGCACGTCAACCCCGGTATACCACATCGATCCAATTCACTCTATTCCTTGCCCTCCTTTCACCCTCCTGCATGTTCAGGCCCCGATCACACAAAATCTTTTTCACTCCATCTTTCCACCTCCAATTTGGTCTCCCACTTCTCCTCGTTCCCTCCACCTCTGACACATATATCCTCTTGGTCAATCTTTCCTCACTCATTCTCTCCATGTGCCCAAACCATTTCAAAACACCCTCTTCTGCTCTCTCAACCACGCTCTTTTTATTTCCACACATCTCTCTTACCCTTACGTTACTTACTCGATCAAACCACCTCACACCACACATTGTCCTCAAACATCTCATTTCCAGCACATCCACCCTCCTGCGCACAACTCTATCCATAGCCCACGCCTCGCAACCATACAACATTGTTGGAACCACTGTTCCTTCAAACATACCCATTTTTGCTTTCCGAGATAATGTTCTCGACTTCCACACATTCTTCAAGGCTCCCAGGATTTTCGCCCCCTCCCCCATCCTATGATCCACTTCCGATTCCATGGTTCCATCCGCTGCCAGATCCACTTCCAGATATCTAAAACACTTTACTTCCTCCAGTTTTTCTCCATTCAAACTTACCTCCCAATTGACTTGACCCTCAACCCTACTGTACCTAATAACCTTGCTCTTATTCACATTTACTCTTAACTTTCTTCTTTCACACACTTTACCAAACTCAGTCACCAGCTTCTGCAGTTTCTCACATGAATCAGCCACCAGCGCTGTATCATCAGCGAACAACAACTGACTCACTTCCCAAGCTCTCTCATCCACAACAGACTTCATACTTGCCCCTCTTTCCAAAACTCTTGCATTCACCTCCATAACAACCCGATCCATAAACAAATTAAACAACCATGGAGACATCACACACCCCTGCCGCAAACCTACATTCACTGAGAACCAATCACTTTCCTCTCTTCCTACACATACACATGCCTTACATCCTCGATAAAAACTTTTCACTTCTTCTAACAACTTTCCTCCCACACCATATATTCTTAATACCTTCCACAGAGCATCTCTATCAACTCTATCATATACCTTCTCCAGATCCATAAATGCTACATACAAATCCATTTGTATATATTTTTTTTTGTTTTTTTTGCTTTGTCGCTGTCTCCCACATTTGCGAGGTAGCACAAGGAAACAGACGAAAGAAATGGCCCAACCCACCCCTATACACATGTATGTACATACGTCCACACACGCAAATATACATAACTACACAGCTTTCCATAGTTTACCCCAGACGCTTCACATGCCCTGATTCAATCCACTGACAGCATGTCAACCCCGGTATACCACATCGATCCAATGCACTCTATTCCTTGCCCTCCTTTCACCCTCCTGCATGTTCAGGCCCCGATCACACAAAATCTTTTTCACTCCATCTTTCCACCTCCGATTTGGTCTCCCACTTCTCCTCGTTCCCTCCACCTCCAAAACATACATCCTCTTGGTCACTCTTTCCTCACTCATTCTCTCCATGTGCCCAAACCATTTCAAAACACCCTCTTCTGCTCTCTCAACCACGCTCTTTTTATTTCCACACATCTCTCTTACCCTTATGTTACTTACTCGATCAAACCTCCTCACACCACACATTGTCCTCAAACATCTCATTTCCAGCACATCCATCCTCCTGCGCACAACTCTATCCATAGCCCACGCCTCGCAACCATACAACATTGTTGGAACCACTATTCCTTCAAACATACCCATTTTTGCTTTCCGAGATAATGTTCTCGACTTCCACACATTCTTCAAGGCTCCCAGGATTTTTGCCCCCTCCCCCACCCTATGATCCACTTCTGCTTCCATGGTTCCATCCGCTGCCAGATCCACTCCCAGATATCTAAAACACTTTACTTCCTCCAGTTTTTCTCCATTCAAACTTACCTCCCAATTGACTTGACCCTCAACCCTACTGTACCTAATTACCTTGCTCTTATTCACATTTACTCTTAACTTTCTTCTTTCACACACTTTACCAAACTCAGTCACCAGCTTCTGCAGTTTCACACATGAATCAGCCACCAGCGCTGTATCATCAGCGAACAACTGACTCACTCCCCAAGCTCTCTCATCCCCAACGGACTTCATACTTGCCCCTCTTTCCAAAACTCTTGCATTCACCTCCCTAACAACCCCATCCATAAACAAATTAAACAACCATGGAGACATCACACACCTCTGCCGCAAACCTACATTCACTGAGAACCAATCACTTTCCTCTCTTCCTACACGTACACATGCCTTACATCCTCGATAAAAACTTCTCACTCCTTCTAACAACTTGCCTCCCACACCATATATTCTTAATACCTTCCACAGAGCATCTCTATCAACTCTATCATATGCCTTCTCCAGATCCATAAATGCTACATACAAATCCATTTGCTTTTCTAAGTATTTCTCACATACATTCTTCAAAGCAAACACCTGATCCACACATCCTCTACCACTTCTGAAACCACACTGTTCTTCCCCAGTCTGATGCTCTGTACATGCCTTCACCCTCTCAATCAATACCCTCCCATATAATTTCCCAGGAATACTCAACAAACTTTTTTTTTTTTCTTTTTTTTTTTTTTTTTGCTTTGTCGCTGTCTCCCGAGTTTGCGAGGTAGTGCAAGGAAACAGACGAAAGAAATGGCCCAACCCACCCCCATACACATGTATATACATACGTCCACACACGCAAATATACATACCTACACAGCTTTCCATAGTTTACCCCAGACGCTTCACATGCCTTGATTCAATCCACTGACAGCACGTCAACCCCGGTATACCACATCGCTCCAATTCACTCTATTCCTTGCCCTCCTTTCACCCTCCTGCATGTTCAGGCCCCGATCACACAAAATCTTTTTCACTCCATCCTTCCACCTCCAATTTGGTCTCCCTCTTCTCGTCGTTCCCTCCACCTCCGACACATATATCCTCTTGGTCAATCTTTCCTCACTCATTCTCTCCATGTGCCCAAACCATTTCAAAACACCCTCTTCTGCTCTCTCAACCACGCTCTTTTTATTTCCACACATCTCTCTTACCCTTACGTTACTTACTCAATCAAACCACCTCACACCACACATTGTCCTCAAACATCTCATTTCCAGCACATCCATCCTCCTGCACACAAACTTTTTTTTTTTTTTTTTTTTTTTTTATACTTTGTCGCTGTCTCCCGCGTTTGCGAGGTAGCACACAAACTTATACCTCTGTAATTTCAGCACTCACTCTTATCCCCTTTGCCTTTGTACAATGGCACTATGCACGCATTCCGCCAATCCTCAGGCACCTCACCATGAGTCATACATATATTAAATAACCTTACCAACCAGTCAATAATACAGTCACCCCCTTTTTTAATAAATTCCACTGCAATACCATCCAAACCTGCTGCCTTGCCTGCTTTCATCATCCGCAAAGCTTTTACTACCTCTTCTCTGTTTACCAAATCATTTTCCCTAACCCTCTCACTTTGCACACCACCTCGACCAAAACACCCTATATCTGCCACTCTGTCATCAAACACATTCAACAAACCTTCAAAATACTCACTCCATCTCCTTCTCACCTCACCACTACTTGTTATCACTTCCCCATTTGCGCCCTTCACTGAAGTTCCCATTTGCTCCCTTGTCTTATGCACTTTATTTACCTCCTTCCAGAACATCTTTTTATTCTCCCTAAAATTTAATGATACTCTCTCACCCCAACTCTCATTTGCCCTCTTTTTCACCTCTTGCACCTTTCTCTTGACCTCCTGTCTCTTTCTTTTATACATCTCCCACTCAATTGCATCTTCTCCCTGCAAAAATCGTCCAAATGCCTCTCTCTTCTCTTTCACTAATAATCTTACTTCTTCATCCCACCACTCACTACCCTTTCTAATCAACCCACCTCCCACTCTTCTCATGCCACAAGCATCTTTTGCGCAATCCATCACTGATTCCCTAAATACATCCCATTCCTCCCCCACTCCCCTTACTTCCATTGTTCTCACCTTTTTCCATTCTGTACTCAGTCTCTCCTGGTACTTCCTCACACAAGTCTCCTTCCCAAGCTCACTTACTCTCACCACCCTCTCACCCCAACATTCACTCTTCTTTTCTGAAAACCCATACAAATCTTCACCTTAGCCTCCACAAGATAATGATCAGACATCCCTCCAGTTGCACCTCTCAGCACATTAACATCCAAAAGTCTCTCTTTCGCGCGCCTGTCAATTAACACGTAATCCAATAACGCTCTCTGGCCATCTCTCCTACTTATATACGTATACTTATGTATATCTCGCTTTTTAAACCAGGTATTCATGTGTATATATATATATATTCCTATGAGTCCACGGGGAAAATGAAACACGAAAAGCTCCCAAGTGCACTTTCGTGTAATAATCACATCATCAGGGGAGACACAAGAGAGAAATATAACAGTCAGTTGATGTACATCGAAGAGACGGAGCTAGGATGCCATTTGGTGAACATGTGATTGTCCAAAACATACAACGAGCGTTCATACACTTATCATTTTACAAATCTTATCAACAATAAAGTTATCTAATTTGTACAGACCATCACTAATATTAAGATTATAATTCTTTGTGTATTTGATAATAGAAGATTCAGTGATATTTCTCTTGGTAATAGAGTTAGAGTTAACAACTGAGATGGCATTACTCTAGTCAATACAGTGATCATAGTTTTTAACATGTTGAACAAGGCATTTGATTCTTGTCCCGTTCTTATACTATATTTATCCTTATCAGTCTGACCAACATAAGATTTATCACAGTTTCCACAAGGAACTTTATAGATGCAACCAAGAGAATTTTCTGGTGAATTCCTGATTAAGATATTCTTTATAGTATTATTGTTGCTAAAGGCAACATTTACATTAAAGGATTTGAGCGACATGGGAAGCAAAGTGAAATTATTATTAAAAGGGAGAACTAAAAGATTCTTGGTGTCAATGGGAGGTTTGGGCTCAACTCTATAAAATGATTTCTTTGTTAACTTAAGGGATTTATCAATGAAAGATCTAGGGTACTTTAACTTAGATCCAATAGAATATATCTTCTCAAACTCATCATCAATAAACTCTGGACTGCAAATATGTAATGCCCTTAGGAACATAGATTAAGATGATGATAATTTAACTCTGTCATGTTGAGATGAGTAATAATCGAGGATGTAAGGCATGTGTACGTGTAGGAAGAGAGGAAAGTGATTGGTTCTCAGTGAATGTAGGTTTGCGGCAGGGGTGTGTGATGTCTCCATGGTTGTTTAATTTGTTTATGGATGGGGTTGTTAGGGAGGTAAATGCAAGAGTTTTGGAAAGAGGGGCAAGTATGAAGTCTGTTTGGGATGAGAGAGCTTGGGAAGTGAGTCAGTTGTTGTTCGCTGATGATACAGTGCTGGTGGCGGATTCATGTGAGAAACTGCAGAAGCTGGTGACGGAGTTTGGTAAAGTGTGTGGAAGAAGAAAGTTAAGAGTAAATGTGAATAAGAGCAAGGTTATTAGGTACAGTAGGGTTGAGGGTCAAGTCAATTGGGAGGTGAGTTTGAATGGAGAAAAACTGGAGGAAGTGAAGTGTTTTAGATATCTGGGAGTGGATCTGTCAGCGGATGGAACGATGGAAGCGGAAGTGGATCATAGGGTGGGGGAGGGGGCGAAAATTTTGGGAGCCTTGAAAAATGTGTGGAAGTCGAGAACATTATCCCGGAAAGCAAAAATGGGTATGTTTGAAGGAATAGTGGTTCCAACAATGTTGTATGGTTGCGAGGCGTGGGCTATGGATAGAGTTGTGCGCAGGAGGATGGATGTGCTGGAAATGAGATGTTTGAGGACAATGTGTGGTGTGAGGTGGTTTGATCGAGTAAGTAACGTAAGGGTAAGAGAGATGTGTGGAAATAAAAAGAGCGTGGTTGAGAGAGCAGAAGAGGGTGTTTTGAAATGGTTTGGGCACATGGAGAGAATGAGTGAGGAAAGATTGACCAAGAGGATATATGTGTCGGAGGTGGAGGGAACGAGGAGAAGAGGGAGACCAAATTGGAGGTGGAAAGATGGAGTGAAAAGGATTTTGTGTGATCGGGGCCTGAACATGCAGGAGGGTGAAAGGAGGGCAAGAAATAGAGTGAATTGGAGCGATGTGGTATACAGGGGTTGACGTGCTGTCAGTGGATTGAATCAAGGCATGTGAAGCGTCCGGGGTAAACCATGGAAAGCTGTGTAGGTATGTATATTTGCGTGTGTGGACGTGTGTATGTACATGTGTATGGGGGTGGGTTGGGCCATTTCTTTCGTCTGTTTCCTTGCGCTACCTCGCAAACGCGGGAGACAGCGACAAAGTATATAAAAAAAAAAAAAAAAAAATGAGCATACATAGGTGGGTTTTCTGTATATGCTAAACTTAAACTTGTTTCCTTGTCTATGGATCATGCAATATAAAAATGGTAACATACCATTATTTTCATTTTCTACAGTAAATTTGATGGAAGGTACTAAATTGTTAAGTAAGGGGAGAAATGTTTGTAAATTTTCATTTGTTGGCCAAACACAAAGAACATCATCTACATACCTAAACCAAATTGCATTAGAAGGTAAGTTATCCTTTAGTAATTTTGTTAAAAAAAATTCCATATAAAGATTACTTAGTACAGGTGACAGAGGGTTACCCATTGCCATACCAAATTTTTGAGCATAATAATCTCCATTAAATTGAAATACACAGTCTTTTATACACAATTTTATCAGTTCAATGAAATTAGACTTTGAAACAGGTAAATGAATATCATCCAAGACATCAAATAAGTATTCTAAAAGGTCATCAACTGGAACTTTAGTGAAAAGTGAAGAAACATTAAAGCTAACTAGTGTGAAATCAAAATTGATATTGATATTGTTTAGCTTGTTGACTAAATCTACATTGTTCATGATATTAGAATTTGATACCTTACCCACTAAAGGGCTTAATAAGGAAACTAACCATTTTGATAATTTATATGTGATGGAGCCCACTGAACTCACTATAGGTCTTGCTGGAAAATTTTGTTTATGTGTTTTGATAAGTCCATACATATATGGCAATGAAGGGGACAGAGATAACAAATTTTTGATAAGAGAAATGTTACCTTTCAACAACTTCATTTCTTTATTGAAGTGAGAATTAACTGCTTCTAATGGATTTTTACAAAGTTTAGAATATGTTTTGTTATCATTTAGAAGATCATTCATTTTAGATAAATAGTTACTTTTGTCTAAAATCACAACAGTGTTAGCCTTATCTGCTTTAGTAATATGTATATCCTTGTCTTTTTTTAAGGTGTTAATAGCTCTTATGAATCTTTTAGGGCAATTAGCTTCCACTGGTTTTGACAAACTGGCATACACTAAACCCTTGCAAATATTGATATCATCATTACTTAAATTACTGTATTTTTCTAAATCACAAAAAGACTTTGTGACATCAACACAGCTGGGTTCTCTGTTAGAGCACACAAAACTTAAACCATAGCCTAATGCACACAAGGAATCTTTATCTAGTTGTTTATTAGACAGGTTTACCACAAAAGATGGGTTTGTGTTCTTGGTCCAGTCGCTGTTTTCAATAAGATGGTCCAACTTACGGTTTAGTGACACTTGTAGCCTATTGCGTTCTTTCCTTAATTCATCATAGCAGTAGTCCAACATCCAGTTCTTCCAGTGTGTCGGTATTGTCATTTGAAAGGCACGTTTCTTCTCTCTTGAAATGCGAAAAGCCTCCTCCATTTCAAGTTTCTTTAATTCAATATTTTTCTTTGAAATAATATTTTGAAATTGGTCAAATGGTCAACCAGACAGCTGCAACAAACGTTGAGGTAGGACAGATCTTGGCATCACTTGTTCATCAAGGCATTTCCTAAGGAATTCAAATCGTGACTTCAGTTGGTGAGCCTTGATTAGCGATTTGGAGAAAGCAGTAACAATAGGAGAAAGTTCAGGACTTTCACTATGCTTTCCATGTTGCTTAAATCCTTTAATGTAAATGTTGCCTTTAGCAACAATAATACTATAAAGAATATCTTAATCAGGAATTCACCAGAAAATTCTCTTGGTTGCATCTATAAAGTTCCTTGTGGAAACTGTGATAAATCTTATGTTGGTCAGACCGGTAAGGATTTTTCTGTTAGACTTAAGCAACATAAATAAAGTATAAGAATGGGACAAGAATCAAATGCCTTGTTCAATCATGTTAAAAACTATGATCATTGTATTGACTGGAGTAACGCCGTCTCAGTTGTTAACTCTAACTCTATTACCAAGAGAAATATCATTGAATCTTCTATTATTAAATACACAAAGAATTATAATCTTAATATTAGTGATGGTCTGTACAAATTAGATAACTTTATTGTTGATAAGATTTGTAAAATGATAAGTTTATGAATGCTTGTTGTATGTTTTGGACAATCACATGTTTACCAAATGGCGTCCTAACTTCGTCTCTTCGATGTATATCAACTGACTGTTATATTTCTCTCTTGTGTCTCCCATGATGATGTAATTATTACACGAAAGTGCACTTGGGAACTTTTCGTGTTTCATTTTCCCCAAGGACTCATAGGAATATCTTGATCACGCGCAAAATTGTGATCCTTTCCAATATTATTTTTTTTTATTTTGCTTTATCGCTGTCTCCCGCGTTTGCGAGGTAGCGCAAGGAAACAGACGAAAGAAATGGCACAACCCACCCCCATACACAATTTACACACACACACGCCCACACACGCAAATATATATACCTATACATCTCAATGTGCACATATATATACACACGCAGACACATACATATATACCCATGCACACAATTCACACTGTCTGCCCCTATTCATTCCCATCGCCACCTCACCACACATGGAATACCATCCCCCTCCCCCCTCATGTGTGCGAGGTAGCACTAGGAAAAGACAACAAAGGCCCCTTTCGTTCACACTCAGTCTCCAGCTGTCACGCAATAATGCCCGAAACCACAGCTCCCTTTCCACATCCAGGCCCCACAAAACTTTCCATGGTTTACCCCAGACGCTTCACATGCTCTGATTCAATCCACTGACAGCACATCAACCCCGGTATACCACATCGATCCAATTCACTCTAACCCTTGCCCGCCTTTCACCCTCCTGCATGTTCAGGCCCCGATCACACAAAATCTTTTTCACTCCATCTTTCCACCTCCAATTTGGTCTCCCACTTCTTCTCGTTCCCTCCACCTCCGACACATATATCCTCTTGGTCAATCTTTCCTCACTCATTCTCTCCATGTGCCCAAACCATTTCAAAACACCCTCTTCTGCTCTCTCAACCACGCTCTTTTTATTTCCACACATCTCTCTTACCCATCCATTACTTACTCGATCAAACCACCTCACACCACACATTGTCCTCAAACATCTCATTTCCAGCACATCCACCCTCCTGCGCACAACTCTATCCATAGCCCACGCCTCGCAACCATACAACATTGTTGGAACCACTATTCCTTCAAACATACCCATTTTTGCTTTCCGAGATAATGTTCTCGACTTTCACACATTCTTCAAGGCTCCCAGGATTTTCGCCCTCTCCCCCACCCTATGATTCACTTCCGCTTCCATGGTTCCATCTGCTGCCAGATCCACTCCCAG
Organism: Panulirus ornatus; assembly: GCF_036320965.1. Taxonomy (NCBI): domain Eukaryota; kingdom Metazoa; phylum Arthropoda; class Malacostraca; order Decapoda; family Palinuridae; genus Panulirus; species Panulirus ornatus. The sequence goes on from NC_092295.1 coordinate 9,332,314, forward strand.
ATATCTAAAACACTTTACTTCCTCCAGTTTTTCTCCATTCAAACTTACCTCCCAATTGACTTGACCCTCAACCCTACTGTACCTAATAACCTTGCTCTTATTCACATTTACTCTTAACTTTCTTCTTTCACACACTTTCCTTGCGAGGTAGCGCAAGGAAACAGACGAAAGATATGACCCAACCCACCCCCATACACATGTATATACATACGTCCACACACGCAAATATACATACCTACACAGCTTTCCATGATTTACCCCAGGCGCTTCACATGACCTGTTTTAATCCACTGACAGCACGTCAACCCCGGTATACCACATCGATCCAATTCACTCTATTCCTTGCCCTCCTTTCACCCTCCTGCATGTTCAGGCCCCGATCACACAAAATCTTTTTCACTCCATCTTTCCACCGCCAATTTGGTCTCCCACTTCTCCTCGTTCCCTCCACCTCCGACACATATAACCTCTTGGTCAATCTTTCCCCACTCATTCTCTCCATGTGCCCAAACCATTTCAAAACACCCTCTTCTGCTCTCTCAACCACGCTCTTTTTATTTCCACACATCTCTCTTACCCTTACGTTACTTACTCGATCAAACCACCTCACACCATACATTGTCCTCAAACATCTCATTTCCAGCACATCCATCCTCCTGCGCACAACTCTATCCATAGCCCACGCCTCGCAACCATACAACATTGTTGGAACCACTATTCCTTCAAACATACCCATTTTTGCTTTCCGAGATAATGTTCTCGACTTCCACACATTCTTCAAGGCTCCCAGGATTTTTGCCCCCTCGCCCACCCTATGATCCACTTCCGCTTCCATATATATATATATATATATATATATATATATATATATATATATATATATATTTTTTGCTTTGTCGCTGTCTCCCGCGTTTGCGAGGTAGCGCAAGGAAACAGACGAAAGAAATGGCACAACCCACTCCCATACACATGTATATACATACGTCCACACACGCAAATATACATACCTACACAGCTTTCCATGGTTTACCCCAGACGCTTCACATGCCCTGATTCAATCCACTGACAGCACGTCAACCCCGGTATACCACATCGATCCAATTCACTCTATTCCTTGCCCTCCTTTCACCCTCCTGCATGTTCAGGCCCCGATCACACAAAATCTTTTTCACTCCATCTTTCCACCTCCAATTTGGTCTCCCACTTCTCCTCGTTCCCTCCACCTCCGACACATATATCCTCTTGGTCAATCTTTCCTCACTCATTCTCTCCATGTGCCCAAACCATTTCAAAACACCCTCTTCTGCTCTCTCAACCACGCTCTTTTTATTTCCACACATCTCTCTTACCCTTACGTTGCTTACTCCATCAAACCACCTCACACCACACATTGTCCTCAAACATCTCATTTCCAGCACATCCAACCTCCTGCGCACAACTCTATCCATAGCCCACGCCTTGCAACCATATAACATTGTTGGCACCACTATTCCTTCAAACACCCATTTTTGCTTTCCGAGATAATGTTCTCGACTTCCACACATTCTTCAAGGCTCCCAGGATTTTCGCCCCCTCCCCCACCCTATGATCCAATTCCGCTTCCATGGTTCCATCCGCTGCCAGATCCACTCCCAGATATCTAAAACACTTTACTTCCTCCAGTTTTTCTCCATTCAAACTTACCTCCCAATTGACTTCACCCTCAACCCTATTGTACCTAATTACCTTGCTCTTATTCACATTTACTCTTAACTTTCTTCTTTCACACACTTTACCAAACTCAGTCACTAGCTTCTGCAGTTTCTCACATGAATCAGCCACCAGTGCTGTATCATCAGCGAACAACAACTGACTCACTTCCTAAGCTCTCTCATCCACAACAGACATCATACTTGCCCCTCTTTCCAAAACTCTTGCATTCACCTCCCTAACAACCCCATCCATAAACAAATTAAACAACCATGGAGACATCACACACCCCTGCCACAAACCTACATTCACTGAGAACCAATCACTTTCCTCTCTTCCTACACGTACACATGCCTTACATCCTCGATAAAAACTTTTCACTGCTTCTAACAACTTGCCTCCCACACCATATATTCTTAATACCTTCCACAGAGCATCTCTATCAACTCTATCATATGCCTTCTCCAGATCCATAAATGCTACATACAAATCCATTTGCTTTTCTAAGTATTTCTCACATACATTCTTCAAAGCAAACACGTGATCCACACATCCTCTACCACTTCTGAAACCACACTGCTCTTCCCCAGTCTGATGCTCTGTACATGCCTTCACCCTCTCAATCAATACCCTCCCATATAATTTACCAGGAATACTCAACAAACTTATACCTCTGTAATTTGAGCACTCACTCTTATCCCCTTTCCCTTTGTACAATGGCACTATGCACGCATTCGGCCAATCCTCAGGCACCTCACCATGAGTCATACATACATTAAATAACCTTACCAACCAGTCAACTATACAGTCACCCCCTTTTTTAATAGATTCCACTGCAATACCATCCAAACCTGCTGCCTTGTCGACTTTCATCTTCCGCAAAGCTTTTACTGCTTCTTCTCTGTTTACCAAATCATTTTCCCTAACCCTCTCACTTTGCACACCACCTCGACCAAAACACCCCATATCTGCCACTCTATCATCAAACACATTCAACAAACCTTCAAAATACTTACTCCATCTCCTTCTTACATCACCACTACTTGTTATCACCTCCCCATTAGCGCCCTTCACTGAAGTTCCCATTTGCTCCCTTGTCTTATGCACTGTATTTACCTCCTTCCAGAACATCTTTTTATTCTCCCTAAAATTTAATGATACTCTCTCACCCCTACTCTCATTTGCCCTCTTTTTCACCTCTTGCACCTTTCTCTTGACCTCCTGTCTCTTTCTTTTATACATCTCCCACTCAATTGCATTTTTTCCCTGCAAAAATCGTCCAAATGCCTCTGTCTTCTCTTTCACTAATAATCTTACTTCTTCATCCCACCACTCACTACCCTTTCTAATCAACCCATCTCCCACGCTTCTCATGCCACAAGCACCTTTTGCGCACTCCATCACTGATTCCCTAAATACATCCCGTTCCTCCCCCACTCCCCTTACTTCCATTGTTCTCACCTTTTTCCATTCTGTACTCAGTCTCTCCTGGTACTTCCTCACACAATTCTCCTTCCCAAGCTCGCTCACTCTCACCACCCTCTTCACCCCAACATCCACTCTTCTTTTCTGAAAACCCATACAAATCTTCACCTTAGCCTCCACAAGATAATGATCAGACATCCCTCTAGTTGCACCTCTCAGCACATTAACATCCAAAAGTCTCTCTTTCGTGCGCCTGTTAGTTAACACGTAATCCAATAACACTCTCCGGCCATCTCTCCTACTTACATACGTATACTTATGTATATCTCGCTTTTTAAACCAGGTATTCCCAATCACCAGTCCTTTTTCAGCACATAAATCTACAAGCTCTTCACCATTTCCATTTACAACACTGAACACCCCATGCATACCAATTATTCCCTCAACTGCCACATTACTCACCTTTGCATTCAAATCAACCATCACTGTAACCTGGGCGCTGCAGAAAGTTGATTTGGCCAGCTTGATGGTGAGATGAGTGTCCTGGAATTTCCGGAGAACAGCTGACAGTCTGCGCATATGATTATACCAAGTGTCTGAGTAAACAATTATGTCATCCAAGTATACTTCAACTTTGTCCAGATCTTGGAACAGAAAATTCATTGTACGCTGGATTGTCCCTGGGCTGTTACGCATACCAAACGGCATTAATCTGTACTCATATAACCCAAATGGTGTTATAAATGCCGAGATAGTTTGAGTATTTTCAGTTAATGGAATCTGATAAAACCCTTTATTTAGATCTATCTTTGAATTATACTTGGACTGTCCCACCGTATCAATCAGATCATCGATGCGGGGCAATGGATAGGCGTCTGAGTGGGTGACACTGTTGAGTTGATGGTAGTCTGTGCACAGGCGAAGCTGTCCGTCCTCCTTAGGAACGAGCAAGGAGGGAGATGCCCAAGGTGAACAGCTAGGTACAGCCAGGTTGTTGTCTAGTAGGTAGTCCACCTCTTTCTTCATCTGCCCTCTCTTTTGATGTGGTATTTTGTATGGTGGCTGGCTGATAGGGTTTGTTCCAGGAATTAGTACATCATGAGACATAATTGTGCAATGGTCTGGCATGTCTGATATCACACTAGAATGACTTAAGAGCACACTTGAGACTTCTTTGACTTGTTCAGGTTGCAAATGTGCAAGAAATTTAGGCAAGTCTTGTAGTATGTAGAGTGTTATCTACCCGTGAGCCCATTACATTGCATGGTAATCCTATCTGGTCACGTGCAGGATCCTGTGATAGGAAAGGTTTTAGAAGGTTAACATGGACAAATTGTGTTGCTTTACGATGACCAGGAGTACTTATTATGTAATTGTAATCATTGACTTTAGATTTTATTGTCTAAGGACCGTGATACTTGGCTGACAGAGGAGAACCAGTAATTAGGAAGTAAGCTAGAACTTAATCTCCTTCCTGAAAGTTTCTGACTTTAGCTTTAACATGAAATACTGATTTCATAGTATGTTGTGAAATAGCTTTAACATCAAATACTGATTTCATGGTATGTTGTGAAATCTTCAAATTATCCCTAGCAAATTTACGTATCTTATCAAGGTTATCTTTCAGTTGTTGCAAGTAGGTTGTGACAGATTTCAGTGGAACTTTATGACTAATGAGCTCATCTTTAATCACTTTAAGAGGTCCTCAGACTTGTCTACCAAAGACGAGCTCAAAAGGTGAACAACCAAGTGACTCGTGTGGAGATTCTCGAACAGCAAATAAGAGAAAGGGTAACCCTTCATCCCAATCCTGATTCCTCTCATGACAGTACTTGTGTATAATTGATTTGAGGGTTTGATGGTGCCTCTCAAGGGCACCTTAACTCTGCGGGTGATATGCTGTGGACAGGGTCTGTTTTAAACCTAGCTCCTGAAGCACATCTTTGAAGAGATCGCTGGTGAAGTTGGTGCCACGGTCACTTTGTACCTCCTGAGGGATACCGAAAGTAGTGAACATGTGGATTAATTTATTAGCTACATTTTTGGCAGAGATAATCTTTAGAGGATAATCTTTAGAGGAAAAGCCTCTGGGTATCTAGATGTAGGGCAAAGTACTGTAAGTATATACTGATTTCCCTTCTTAGACTTTGGCAAGGGACCAACTATGTCAATAATAATCTTTTGAAAGGGTTCTGAAGGAACTGGAATGGGTTGCAATGGATATGGTGGAATTGATTGATTAGGTTTCCCTACAATCTGACAAGTTAAGCAAGAATTGATAAATGAAACTATATCCTTCTTCATACCAGGCCATTAGAAATCATTAAGTAGTTTGAGGTAGGTTTTCTTAATTCCTAAGTGACCACTAAAACCTTCATGTGCGATTTCCATAAGAGGCTGCCTTATACACTGTGGAACTACCACTTGATGCGTCTCGGCCCATGTATCTTCATCAGAGAGTTTAGGGGGTCTATAGAACCTCATAAGGATGTCTTGGTAGTAGAAGGCAGGTGTGTCGAGGATATCTTCTTTCGGCAGGACCTCCTGGTGTAACTTCGTCAGGGTTGGGTCCTGTCGCTGGGCCTACTCTAGTTTGTGCTCGGATATCAGCTTGTTTAAAGGAGATACATCCAGACCACGAGTAGTAAAACCTTCATTGTAGGGCTTAGGAAAGAGAGGTGGTGTAGGATCCTCCTCGTCCACGGTCCGTTGATGTTGAGAGCGTGTGACGGCACAGATGGGGAACAGGGTTGGCTGCTCCTTCTCAATGTCTTCAGTAGGGCTACAGGGCAGTGGAGTGTCTCGAATAGTTAGTGCAGGGACGACCAGACTGCTGGCTAGGTCGTTACCAAGAAGGAAGGTGGCGTCAGGTATAGGTAGAGGAGTATCAACTACTCCTACAGTTACTGTACCTTTCACTGCCTCACAGTCAAGCTCTTATTTTAGCAAGGTGTACTGGAGTGCTGGCGTTGACCAATTTGAGATAGACCTTCTCACCCGTTAGGTTAGAGTCAATATCAGGGAGAGATGCCTTGTGGATCAGAGACTGGGCCGATGCAGTGTCTCTGATGATCTGTACTGGGTGTTGTTGCTTGCCAGGGCCTAGAGACACAGTGCCAGGGGAGCGGAATGGTTGAAAGAGGTCGATTGATGTTGGAAAATCCTGTAGGTTGGTGGTTGCCACAGGTTTTGTGAAGGTTGTCGCTGTGGCGGTTGTGCCCTTAGATACCTTACACCTAGGATCAGGACAATCCTTTATAAGGTGTCCTTCTTTCTTACAGAACCTACAGACCTGAGCATATTTCTCACCTAGTTGACCCTGTCCAGAAACATGTTTAGCGTGTGTAGAACCTGCATGTGACCTTACAGTAGAAGGGGTAGTTTTCCCTTCTCCCTGTTGTGGACGATGGATAAGGGAGTAGACGTCTGTGAGCTTAGCTGCCTTTAAGTAATCTGTTTCCTCCCTGTTGGTTATATGCACCATTATGTAGTATGGAACCTTTCTCTTAAACTCTTCAAGCGTAAGCAAGTTGACCAGGCCTTCAAATGTATCTACGCTAGCCGATTTAATCCAATTATTAAATGATCTAAGTTTCTCAGCAGCAAATTCTGAATAGGTTTGAGTTTGAGTTTTAGTTAGGTTCCTAAAAGCCTGTCTGTAACCTTCAGTTGTAATAGAATACGTGCCCAAAATTGCCTCTTTTATCTCCTCATAGTTAGTAATATCATGAATCCCATCACACACATTAACTGCCTTACCCACAAGCTTGGGCTTTAGGAGCCATACCCAGTGCTCCTTGGGCCATTTGAAGTGTTCTGCTGTTGTTTCAAATTGTCTAAAGAAGGCTTCTGGATTCTTCTCTGTGAAAATAGGGAGAAGCTTGACATGCTTGGCAACATCAAACTTGACAGGAGCTTCTGTATCTGGGATGCTTTGTTTCAGCTGTAAGACCTTTAACTCGTTCGCGCTTCAGTCTCGTGGTTTCACGTTCAGCGAGTTCAGTCTGTAGTTTAACTTGCAAAGCTTGGAGTTTAACAGTCTCAATCTCAAGAGTAGTCTGTAGGTCAGGAGTTGATGTGCAATGATGAGTAGTAAAATCTGTAGCCTTTAAGTAGGCTTCAATGTTAGACTTAAGTTCATCCTTAGTTGTACTATGAGTGAATGGCACTCGAAATGTAGTGGCAATAAACTTAAGATCGTCCTTAGTTATATTATCTGAATCAAGTTCCTCAACTGAAGGTTTACTTACAAACCTTACGGGGTCAAAGTCAGTCATGGTGAACAAGGCAGAAACAGGTTAAAGGACAATAGGAATGGATATATGAAATTAAGTGAGAAATGTTGGTAATCACACCAAATACTTCCCGAGCTAGTAAATAGTATGAAAACCGCAGATAGACACTTTCAACTTGTAACGAGCCAGTGTGTAGTTAAGGTAGTAACGTATTTCCCATACGCACTGGAATTACCAAAACTATACAGAGTACTTATTAAAAGTTTGAGACTGGTCAAGTTACAAACGAGTGTAAATTAAAGTGAGAGAAATGATGAGCTTTGCTGGCTCAGATTATAAATGAGTGAGAGTCTCTGTACGACGATTTATGGGAGTCAGTGTAGATTTCTTAGGTATGGACACTTGTGGGACGCAGCAGGAACAGGCTATACCATTAATTATGTAGGAAAGCTAACTAGCTATGCACTGGCAAGGTACAAGGCAGTTATACTCTCGAGAAATAACCAAAAGTTATAACTAGATTAAGAGTTACCTTCCCACGGAACTAAATCAGTTTAATATAAGGATGGTTAACAAGTCTATGTGGTGTGCACAAGGAAACTTATTAGATAACAAACCTCCCAGACAGGCCCCCATATAACGAATCTAGCTCTCACAGTAATGAAAGTAATAGTCGATATAGAGCACTGTTGTCTAGGTTATACTGTGAGGAGAAGACCCGTCATAAATGATTGTGAAAAATTATTTTATTAGGTCTAGAATGAGCCCAGGTTGATAATGATCAGTATTATTAATCAAAACATAGAAGTAACACAAAATCACAAAGTAACAGCAAGTATAATAACTAATTAACCAAATTCAATCAACAATGAATCCGTGAATCACACCCCCATGAATAGAAAAATATTACCACAAAAATGAAAAGCAATTTCCCAGCACACAACATAAAACTGTGTTAACACAACCACAAGTGCATTTAACCACAAAGGCAGCTTAACTTATATAACAAAATCGTTCTGCTCCCCTACCACACCACCACGCCTCGGGGAAGAGCCACTACACCTCAGGATGCCGTCTGGAATGAGACTGCTGTGGAAGGCATTGGTACTGATATATATAAAGGGTTGGTATGAAGCCCGGCTTGTCTCAGAACAAAGTGAGACGAAGCAACAAGGACTTGAACTAATGAATCCTAACGCAGAACGATCTGGTTCCAACATGGCAGAGAGGCAGTGGTGCGTAGTATGGAGGACAAAATAATATAAGAGTTTTAACTTAAACAAGATCTTAGGAGAGTACATGATAATATATATATATATATATATATATATATATATATATATATATATATATATATATATATATATATATTTATTCCATTGCAATACCATCCAAACCTGCTGCCTTGCCGGCTTTCATCTTCCGCAAAGCTTTTACTACCTCTTCTATGTTTACCAAATCATTTTCCCTAACCCTCTCACTTTGCACACCACCTCGACCCAAACACCCTATATCTGCCACTCTGTCATCAGACACATTCAACAAACCTTCAAAATACTCATTCCATCTCCTTCTCACATCACCACTACTTGTTATCACCTCCCCATTTACGCCCTTCACTGAAGTTCCCATTTGCTCCCTTGTCTTACGCACCCTATTTACCTCCTTCCAGAACATCTTTTTATTCTCCCTAAAATTTACTGATAGTCTCTCACCCCAACTCTCATTTGCCCTTTTTTTCACCTCTTGCACCTTTCTCTTGACCTCCTGTCTCTTTCTTTTATACTTCTCCCACTCAATTGCATTTTTTCCCTGCAAAAATCGTCCAAATGCCTCTCTCTTCTCTTTCACTAATACTCTTACTTCTTCATCCCACCACTCACTACCCTTTCTAAACAGCCCACCTCCCACTCTTCTCATGCCACAAGCATCTTTTGCGCAATCCATCACTGATTCCCTAAATACATCCCATTCCTCCCCCACTCCCCTTACTTCCATTGTTCTCACCTTTTTCCATTCTGTACACAGTCTCTCCTGATACTTCTTCACACAGGTCTCCTTCCCAAGCTCACTTACTCTCACCACCTTCTTCACCCCAACATTCACTCTTCTTTTCTGAAAACCCATACTAATCTTCACCTTAGCCTCCACAAGATAATGATCAGACATCCCTTCAGTTGCACCTCTCAGCACATTAACATCCAAAAGTCTCTCTTTCATGCACCTATCAATTAACACGTAATCCAATAACGCTCTCTGGCCATCTCTCCTACTTACATAAGTATACTTATGTATATCTCGCTTTTTAAACCAGGTATTCCCAATCATCAGTCCTTTTTCAGCACATAAATCTACAAGCTCTTCACCATTTCCATTTACAACACTGGACACCCCATGCATACCAATTATTCCCTCAACTGCCACATTACTCACCTTTGCATTCAAATCACCCATCACTATAACCCGGTCTCGTGCATCAAAACCGCTAACACACTCATTTAGCTGCTCCCAAAACACTTGCCTCTCATGATCTTTCTTCTCATGCCCAGGTGCATATGCACCAATAATCACCCACTTCTCTCCATCAACTTTCAATTTTACCCATATTAATCGAGAATTTACTTTCTTACATTCTATCACATACCCCCACAACTCCTGTTTCAGGAGTATTGCTACTCCTTCCCTTGCTCTTGTCCTCTCACTAACCCCTGACTTCACTCCCCAGACATTTCCAAACCACTCTTCCCCTTTACCCTTGAGCTTCGTTTCACTCAGAGCCAAAACATCCAGGTTCCTTTCCTCAAACATACTACCTATCTCTCCTTTTTTCACATCTTGGTTACATCCACACACATTTAGGCACCCCACTCTGTATTGTTGACTGGTTGGTAAGGTTATTTAATGTATGTATGACTCATGGTGAGGTGCCTGAGGATTGGCGGAATGCGTGCATAGTGCCATTGTACAAAGGCAAAGGGGATAAGAGTGAGTGCTCAAATTACAGAGGTATAAGTTTGTTGAGTATTCCTGGTAAATTATATGGGAGGGTAGTGATTGAGAGGGTGAAGGCATGTACAGAGCATCAGATTGGGGAAGAGCAGTGTGGTTTCAGAAGTGGTAGAGGATGTGTGGATCAGGTGTTTGCTTTGAAGAATGTATGTGAGAAATACTTAGAAAAGCAAATGGATTTGTATGTAGCATTTATGGATCTGGAGAAGGCATATGATAGAGTTGATAGAGATGCTGTGTGGAAGGTATTAAGAATATATGGTGTGGGGGGCAAGTTGTTAGAAGCAGTGAAAAGTTTTTATCGAGGATGTAAGGCATGTGTACGTGTAGGAAGAGAGGAAAGCGATTGGTTCTCAGTGAATGTAGGTTTGCGGCAGGGTTCGCTGTCTCCCGCGTTTGCGAGGTAGCGCAAGGAAACAGACGAAAGAAATGGCCCAACCCCTCCATACACATGTATATACATACGTCCACACACGCAAATATACATACCTACACAGCTTTCCATGGTTCACCCCAGACGCTTCACATGCCTTGATTCAATCCACTGACAGCACGTCAACCCTGGTATACCACATCGCTCCAATTCACTCTATTCCTTGCCCTCCTTTCACCCTCCTGCATGTTCAGGCCCCGATCACACAAAATCTTTTTCACTCCATCTTTCCACCTCCAATTTGGTCTCCCTCTTCTCGTCGTTCCCTCCACCTCCGACACATATATTCTCTTGGTCAATCTTTCCTCACTCATTCTCTCCATGTGCCCGAACCATTTCAAAACACCCTCTTCTGCTCTCTCAACCACGCTCTTTTTATTTCCACACATCTCTCTTACCCTTACGTTACTTACTCGATCAAACCACCTCACACCACACATTGTCCTCAAACATCTCATTTCCAGCACATCCATCTTCCTGCGCACAACTCTATCCATAGCCCACGCCTCGCAACCATACAACATTGTTGGAACCACTATTTCTTCAAACATACCCATTTTTGCTTTCCGAGATAATGTTCTCGACTTCCACACATTCTTCAAGGCTCCCAGAATTTTCGCCCCCTCCCCCACCCTATGATCCACTTCCGCTTCCATGGTTCCATCTGCTGCCAGATCCACTCCCAGATATCTAAAACACTTCACTTCCTCCAGTTTTTCTCCATTCAAACTCACCTCCCAATTGACTTGACCCTCAACCCTACTGTACCTAATAACCTTGCTCTTATTCACATTTACTCTTAACTTTCTTCTTTCACACACTTTACCAAACTCAGTCACCAGCTTCTGCAGTTTCTCACATGAATCAGCCACCAGCACTGTATCATCAGCGAACAACAACTGACTCACTTCCCAAGCTCTCTCATCCCCAACAGACTTCATACTTGCCCCTTTTTTTCAAAACTCTTGCATTCACCTCCCTAACAACCCCATCCATAAACAAATTAAACAACCATGGAGACATCACACACCCCTGCCGCAAACCTACATTCACTGAGAACCAATCACTTTCCTCTCTTCCTACACGTACACATGCCTTACATCCTCGATAAAAACTTTATATATATATATATATATATATATATATATATATATATATATATATATATGAGAGAGCTTGGGAAGTGAGTCAGTTGTTGTTCGCTGATGATACAGCGCTGGTGGCTGATTCATGTGAGAAACTGCAGAAGCTGGTGACTGAGTTTGGTAAAGTGTGTGAAAGAAGAAAGTTAAGAGTAAATGTGAATAAGAGCAAGGTTATTAGGTACAGTAGGGTTGAGGGTCAAGTCAATTGGGAGGTAAGTTTGAATGGAGAAAAAGTGAAGGAAGTAAAGTGTTTTAGATATCTGGGAGTGGATCTGGCAGCGGATGGAACCATGGAAGCGGAATTGAATCATAGGGTGGGGGAGGGGGCGAAAATTCTGGGAGCCTTGAAGAATGTGTGGAAGTCGAGAACATTATCTCGGAAAGCAAAAATGGGTATGTTTGAAGGAATAGTGGTTCCAACAATTTTGTATGGTTGCGAGGCGTGGGCTATGGATAGAGTTGTGCGCAGGAGGGTGGGTGTGCTGGAAATGAGATGTTTGAGGACAATGTGTGGTGTGAGGTGGTTTGATCGAGTAAGTAATGTAAGGGTAAGAGAGATGTGTGGAAATAAAAAGAGCATGGTTGAGAGAGCAGAAGAGGATGTTTTGAAATGGTTTGGGCACATGGAGAGAATGAGTGAGGAAAGATTGACCATGAGGATATATGTGTCAGAGGTGGTGGAAACGAGGAGAAGTGGGAGACCAAATTGGAGGTGGAAAGATGGAGTGAAAAAGATTTTGTGTGATCGGGGACTGAACATGCAGGAGGGTGAAAGGCGGGCAAGGAATAGAGTGAATTGGATCGATGTGGTATACCGGGGTTGACGTGCTGTCAGTGGATTGAATCAGGGCATGTGAAGCGTATGGGGTAAGCCATGGAAAGTTGTGTAGGGTCTGAATGTGGAAATGGAGCTGTTGTTTCAGGCATTATTGCGTGACAGCTGGAGACTGAGTGTGAACAAATGGGGCCTTTGTTGTCTTTTCCTAGTGCTACCTCACACACATGAGGGGGGAGGGGGATGGTATTCCATGTGTGGCGAGGTGGCGATGGGAAATGAATAGGGGCAGACAGTGTGAATTGTGTGCATTGGTATATATGTATATGTCTGTGTGTGTATATATATGTGTACATTGAGATTTATGGGTATGTATATTTGCGTGTGTGTGTGTACATTGTGTATGGGGGTGGGTTGGGCCATTTCTTTCGTCTGTTTCCTTGCGCTACCTCGCAAACGTGGGAGACAGCGACAAAGCAAAATATATATATATATTTTTTTTATTTTTTTTTATTATACTTTGTCGCTGTCTCCCGCGTTTGCGAGGTAGCGCAAGGAAACAGACGAAAGAAATGGCCCAACCCCCCCCCATACACATGTATATACATACGTCCACACACGCAAATATACATACCTACACAGCTTTCCATGGTTTACCCCAGACGCTTCACATGCCTTGCTTCAATCCACTGACAGCACGTCAACCCCGGTATACCACATCGCTCCAATTCACTCTATTCCTTGCCCTCCTTTCACCCTCCTGCATGTTCAGGCCCCAATCACACAAAATCTTTTTCACTCCATCTTTCCACCTCCAATTTGGTCTCCCTCTTCTCCTTGTTCCCTCCACCTCCGACACATATATCCTCTTGGTCAATCTTTCCTCACTCATCCTCTCCATGTGCCCAAACCACTTCAAAACACCCTCTTCTGCTCTCTCAACCACGCTCTTTTTATTTCCACACATCTCTCTTACCCTTACGTTACTCACTCGATCAAACCACCTCACACCACACATTGTCCTCAAACATCTCATTTCCAGCACATCCATCCTCCTGCGCACAACTCTATCCATAGCCCACGCCTCGCAACCATACAACATTGTTGGAACCACTATTCCTTCAAACATACCCATTTTTGCTTTCCGAGATAATGTTCTTGACTTCCACACATTCTTCAAGGCCCCCAGGATTTTCGCCCCCTCCCCCACCCTATGATCCACTTCTGCTTCCATGGTTCCATCCGCTGCCAGATCCACTCCCAGATATCTAAAACACTTCACTTCCTCCAGTTTTTCTCCATTCAAACTCACCTCCCAATTGACTTGACCCTCAACCCTACTGTACCTAATAACCTTGCTCGTATTCACATTTACTCTTAACTTTCTTCTTTCACACGCTTTACCAAACTCAGTCACCAGCTTCTGCAGTTTCTCACATGAATCAGCCACCAGCGCTGTATCATCAGCGAACAACAACTGACTAACTTCCCAAGCTCTCTCATCCCCAACAGACTTCATACTTGCCCCTCTTTCCAAAACTCTTGCATTTACCTCCCTAACAACCCCATCCATAAACAAATTAAACAACCATGGAGACATCACACACCCCTGCCGCAAACCTACATTCACTGAGAACCAATCACTTTCCTCTCTTCCTACACGTACACATGCCTTACATCCTCGATAAAAACTTTTCACTGCTTCTAACAACTTTCCTGCCACACCATATATTCTTAATACCTTCCACAGAGCATCTCTATCAACTCTATCATATGCCTTCTCCAGATCCATAAATGCTACATACAAATCCATTTGCTTTTCTAAGTATTTCTCACATACATTCTTCAAAGCAAACACCGTGATCCACACATCCTCTACCACTTCTGAAACCACACTGCTCTTCCCCAATCTGATGCTCTGTACATGCCTTCACCCTCTCAATCAATACCCTCCCATATAATTTACCAGGAATACTCAACAAACTTATACCTCTGTAATTTGAGCACTCACTCTTATCCCCTTTGCCTTTGTACAATGGCACTATGCACTATGGCACTATATATATATATATATATATATATATATATATATATATATATATATATATATATATATATATATATATCCCACCAATCACTACCCTTTCTTTCTAATCTGCCCACCTCCAACACTTCTAATGGCACATACATCTTTTGCGCAAGCCATCAAATACATCCCATTCCTCCCCCACTCCCCTTACCTCCTTTGTTCTCACCTTTTTCCATTCTGTACTCAGTCTCTCCTGGTACTTCCTCACACAAGCTCCTTCCCAAGCTCACTTACTCTCACCACTCTTTTCACCTGAACATTCTCTCTTTTTTTTCTGAAAACCTCTACAAATTTTCACCTTCGGCTCCACAAGATAATGATCAGACATCCCTTCAGTTGCACCTCTCAGCACATTAACATCCAAAAGTCTCTCTTTCATGCACCTATCAATTAACACGTAATCCAATAACGCTCTCTAGCCATCTCTCCTACTTACATACGTATACTTATGTATATCTCTCTTTTTAAACCAGGTATTCCCAGTCACCAGTCCTTTTTCAGCACATAAATCTACAAGCTCTTCACCATTTCCATTTACAACACTGAACATCTCATGTACACCAATTATTCCCTCAACTGCCACATTACTCACCTTTGCATTCAAATCACCCATTTCTATAACCCAGTCTCGTGCATCAAAACTGACACACTCATTTAGCTGCTCCCAAAACACTTGCCTCTCATGATCTTTCTTCTCATGCCCAGTTGCATATGCACCAATAATCACCCATCTCTCTCCATCCACTTTCAGTTTTACCCACATCAATCAAGAGTTTACTTTCTTATACTCTATCACATACTCCCACCACTCCTGTTTCAGGAGTAGTGCTACTCCTTCCCTTGCTCTTGATCTCTCACTAACCCCTGACTTTACTCCCAAGACATTCCCAAACCACTCTTCCAATTTACCCTTGAGCTTCGTTTCACTCAGAGCCAAAACATCCAGGTTCCTTTCCTCAAACATACTACCTATCTCTCCTTTTGTCTCATCTTGGTTACATCCACACTCATTTAGACACCCCAGTCTGAGCCTTCGAGGAGGATGACCACTCACCACGTGACTCCTTCTTCTGTTTCCCCTTTTAGAAAGTTGAAATACAAGGAGGGGAGGGTTTCCAGCCCCCTGCTCCCATCCCCTTTAGTCACCTTTTACGACATGTGAGGAATGCGTGGGAAGTATTCTTTCTCCCCTATCCCCAGGGATAAGATTATTAGTGAAAGAGAAGAGAGAGGCATTTGGACGATTTTTGCAGGGAAATAATGCAAATGACTGGGAGATGTATAAAAGAAAGAGGCAGGAGGTCAGGAGAAAGGTGCAAGAGGTGAAAAAGAGGGCAAATGAGAGTTGGGGTGGGAGAGTATCATTAAATTTTTGGGAGAATAAAAAGTTGTTTTGGAAGGAGGTAAATAAAGTGCA
Source organism: Panulirus ornatus (assembly GCF_036320965.1). Taxonomy (NCBI): domain Eukaryota; kingdom Metazoa; phylum Arthropoda; class Malacostraca; order Decapoda; family Palinuridae; genus Panulirus; species Panulirus ornatus. The sequence goes on from NC_092295.1 coordinate 9,348,531, forward strand.
TAAGACAAGGGAACAAATGGGAACTTTAGTGAAGGGGGTTACTGTGGAGGTGATAACAAGTAGGGGTGATGTGAGGAGATGGAGTGAGTATTTTGAAGGTTTGTTGAATGTGTTTGATGATAGAGTGGCAGATATAGGGTGTTTTGGCCGAGGTGGTGTGCAAAGTGAGAGGATTAGGGAGAATGATTTGGTAAACAGAGAAGAGGTAGTAAAAGCTTTGCAGAAGATGAAAGCCGGCAAGGCAGTGGGTTTGGATGGTATTGCTGTGGAATTTATTAAAAAAGGGGGTGACTGTATCGTTGACTGGTTGGTAAGGTTATTTAATATATGTATGACTCATGGTGAGGTGCCTGAGGATTGGCGGAATGCTTTCATAGTGCCATTGTACAAAGGCAAAGGGGATAAAAGTGAGTGCTCAAATTACAGAGGTATAAGTTTGTTGAGTATTCCTGGGAAATTATATGGGAGGTTATTGACTGAGAGGGTGAAGACATGCACAGAGCATCAGATTAGGGAAGAGCAGTGTGGTTTCAGAAGTGGTAGAGGATGTGTGGATCAGCTGTTTGCTCAGAAGAACGTATGTGAGAAATACTTAGAAAAGCAAATAGATTTGTATGTAGCATTTATGGATCTGGATAAGGCATGTGATAGAGTTGATAGAGATGCTCTGTGGAACGTATTTAGAATATATGGTGTGGGAGGCAAATTGTTAGAAGCAGGAAAAGTTTTTATCGAGGATGTAAGGCATGTGTACGTGTAGGAAGAAAGGAAAGTGATTGGTTCTCAGTGAATGTATGTTTGCGGCAGGGGTGTGTGATATCTCCATGGTTGTTTAATTTGTTTATGGATGGGGTTGTTAGGGAGGTGAATGCAAGAGTTTTGGAAAGAGGGGCAAGTATGAAGTCTGTTGTGGATGAGAGAGCTTTGGAAGTGAGTCATTTTATTGTTCACTGATGATACAGTGCTGGTGGCTGATTTGTGTGAGAAACTGCAGAAGCTGGTGACTGAGATTGGTAGAGTGTGTGAAAGAAGAAAGCTGAGAGTAAATGTGAATAAGAGCAAGGTTATTAGGTACAGTAGGGTTGAGGGACAAGTCAATCGGGAGGTAAGTTTGAATGGAGAAAAACTGGAGGAAGTGAAGTGTTTTAGATATCTGGGAGTGGATTTGGCAGTGGATGGAACCATGGAAGCAGAATTGAATCATAAGGTGGGGGAGGGGGTGAAAGTTCTGGTAGTGTTGAAGAATGTGTGGAAATCGAGAACATTATCTTGGAAAGCAAAAAGATAAGATAGAATAAGATACTTTATTCGTCAAATTGTTATACAAAATGTAATACAAAATGAAATTCGTTTTGGCTTTAGAGCTCCTTAGTAGTTGTAAAAAAAAGAAACATTAAGATATTAACAAGAAATATTGCATAGGTTATTTCATATAAAATGTTACTTTGCTATTGTGTACATGCGATATCAGCTTGTCACCATCCCTATCATGAACCATCATCTACAGTTATCATGGAACTTAAAGCTAGAAGTTATAGTGATGATAGATGATTGAAAAGCAGAATGCTATTAGGTACAAACGACTTTTTGTATCTGTCAGTGCGCAGCTTGGGCAGAGCTAGCCTTCTACCAGATTTAAGATACGTGTAACAATTATGTAACGGATGCGTTACATCTTTCATCATTCTGTCTACTTGTTTCATTGTACCTTTTTGATACAGCTTATTCAATGATGTGGTCTCTGCACCTAGTTTTCTTGCTTTCTTAACAATCCTTCCCAATTTCTTTTTATCTTTGCACGTAAGTTTTCCATACCAGGCAGTGATTGAAAAATTTATAACTGATTCTAAAATTGTTTTGTAAAATAGGCTAATGACCATTTTATCTACATGTAGGTTATGCAAGATACGTACAAAGTGTAATCTTTGGTTACATTTCCTTGACACCATATCTGTATTAACACTTCCCTTCAACTGGTCATCAATCATAAAGCCCAAATACTTATACTGGTTTACTCTTTCTACGTTTTCTTCCTCAATTGTTAATAGGTCTGGTACGTGTTTATTTTTAGTTCTGAAATCAAATATCATCTCTTTCGTTTTCTTTACATTAAGCTCCAAAAAATTTTGTTTACTCCAGTCAACGAATTTTTTAACTTGAGTTAAATAGCCTTCATAATTATTATTTACAATTTTTCCTAAGATAACTGTATCGTCAGCATATTTTATAATAGTACAATCATCAATTTCACTTCTACAATCATCTGTATACAAGGTGAAAAGAGCTGGGGACAATACACAACCTTGGGGGGCTCCTGTGTTGGTGACTATCACATTAGACTTAACATTATTTACATTGGTATATTGGGGTCTCTGGGTTAAAAAGCTAAAAATCCATATTAAGATATTTCTATTTACACCCAATTCTAGCATTTTATTGAGCAAAATATGAGGTTGCATTGTATTAAATGCTGAACTAAAATCAATGTATAGTGCTCTAATTTGTGATTTGGGCTTATCTAAATGCTTATTAATATCATTTAATAGTACAAGTGTTGCATCCTGTACACTCCTATTATTACGATAAGCAAATTGCATAGGGTCTTTTAAATTATTTGTTTTTTCACAGATATAGTTTTTCACAATGCTTTCTAAACATTTCATAATATTAGATGTTAGTACTACAGGTCTGAAGTCTTTGTGATCTTTTGGGTGATTGATTTTTGCAATAGGTTTCACTTCAGATTCTTTCCATTTATAAGGCACCACTCCCTGATCCAGCGAGTCCTGAAATAATGTTGTCAGTACGGGTGTCAATTGTTTTGCACAGCATTTAAGTACCCTAGCAGGTATCCCGTCTGGCCCTGTAGCTTTACCTGCCCGAATATTCTGCAGGGACTTCTGTACGTCTTCTTGCCTAATTATAATTCTTTCATCATTGTTAGATTGAATTTCTGTCATTACCTCATTACACGCATCACTGAAATCATGTCTTTCAAATCTCGCAAAGAACGCGTTCATTTCATTTACATATGTGTTGATATTTTCCGGTTCAGGCACACTTTGTTTCTTCTTGTGCCCGCACAAGGTTTTAAGTCCTTTCCAAGCGTCTTTTACTCTGTTTGTTTTAAACAAGCCTTCAACTTTTTCTTTGTATATTCTTTTCGATTCAGTAATTTTTTTATCAATATCACTTTGCAATGTTCTTCTTTCAACATCACTTCCATTTCGCATGAGTCTGTGTTTTTCATTTAGCATAGATTTTAGTTCTTTTTTAATCCATGGTTTATTGTTTGGGTATATCTTTATTGTTTTGGTAGGTACGATCATATCAAAGCAAAAGTGAAAGTATTCATTGAAAATATCTAAGTTAGTGTTGATATCAGTCCTGTTTTCTATCAGGACAGACCAGTCTGTACAGTCAAAACACGCTTGTAATCGTTGTCTCTTGTTATCGTCCCATTCTCTAATTTCAATTTCTTTCGATTTGACTCTTTTCAGTAATTGTTTATATGTAGGTACACAGTATTGCATGTTATGGTCTCCATTTCCAATGTTTGCTCGTTTATATCCATCTTTAATATTACAATACATCTTGTCCAGTGTTGCGTTACCTCTTGTGGGACAGTTTACTGTTTGTTCGTATGTAGGGACTTTTCCTTGAAAATGGGTATGTTTGAAGGAATAGTGGTTCCAACAATGTTACATGGTTGCGAGGCATGGGCTATAGATAGAGTTGTGCGGAGGAGGGTGGATGTGCTGGAAATGATATAGTTGAGGACAGTATGTGGTGTGAGGTGGTTTGATCGAGTAAGTAATAATAGGGTAAGAGAGATGTGTGGTAATAAAAAGAGTGTTGTTGAGAGAGCAGAAGAGGGTGTTTTGAAATGGTTTGGTCATATGGAGAGAATGAGTGAGGAAAGATGGACCATGAGGATATATGTGTCAGAGGTAGAGGGAATGAGAAGTGGGAGACCAAATTGGAGGTGGAAAGATGGAGTGAAGAAGATTTTGAGTGATCAGGGCCTGAACATGCAGGAGGGTGAAAGGTGTGCAAGGAATAGAGTGAATTGGAACGATGTGGTATACCGGGGATGACGTGCTGTCAATGGATTGAACCAAGGCATGTGAAGCGTCTGGGGTAAACCATGGAAAGTTGTGTGGGGCCTGGATGTGGAAAGGGAGCTGTGGTTTGGGTGCATTATTACATGACAGCTAGAGACTTGAGTGTGAACAAATGTGGCCTTTGTTGTCTTTCCCTAGTGCTACCTCGTGCACATGTGGAGGGAGGGGGTTGTTATTTCATGTGATGCGGGTTGGTGATGGGAGTGAATAAAGGCAGACAGTATGAATTATGTACATGTGTATATATGTATATGTTTGTGTGTGTATATATATGTATACGTTGAATAGGTATGTATATTTGCGTGTGTGGACATGTATGTATATACATGTGTATGTGGGTGGGTTGGGCCATTCTTTCGTCTGTTTTCCTTGCGTTACCTTGCTAACGCGGGAGACAGTGACAAAGCAAAATAAATAAATAATAAAATCTCTCTAACCCTTACATTAATTACTTGATCGAACCACCTCACACCACATATTGTCCTTAAAGATTTAATTTCCAACACATCCACCCTTGTCCTTATAACTCTACTTATAGCACGTACTTCGCAACCATATAATGTGTTGGAACCACTATTCCTTCACTCATACCCATTTTTGCTCTGAGATATCGTTCTCGCCTTCTACACATTCTTCAATGCTCCCAGAACCCTTGCCTCCTCTCCCACCATGTGACTCACTTCCGCTTCCGTGGTTTCATTCACTGCTAAGTCGACTCCCATATATCTAGAACACTTCACTTCCTCCAGTTCTTCTCCATTCAAACTTACCTCCCAATTAACTTGTCCCTCAACCCTACTGAGCCTAATAACCTTGCTCTTAATTGCATTTACTCTCAACTTTCTTCTTTCACACACTTTACCAAACTCAGTCACCAACCTCTGTAGGTTTTACCTGAATCAGCCACCAGCGCTGTATCATCAGTGAACAACAACTGACTCTTTTCCCAATCCCACTCATCCACAACAGACTGCATACATGCCCCTCTATCCAAAACTTTTGCATTCACCTCCGTAACCACCCTATCCATAAACAAATTATCCAACCATGGAGACATCATGTACCCCTGCCACAAACCGACATTCACTGGGAACCAATCACTCTCTTCTCTCCCTACTCATACACAGGCCTTACATCCTTAGTAAAAAACTTTTTACTGTTTCTAGCAACTTACCTCCCACACCATATACTCTTGAAACCTTCCACAGAGCATCTCTATCAACCCTGTCATATGCCCTCTCCAGATCCATAAATGCTACGTACAAATCCATCGGTTTTTTAAGTATTTCTCACATACATTCTTCAAAGCAAACACCTGATCCACACTTCCTCCACCACTTATGAAAGAACACTGCCCAGTCTGATGGTCTGTACATGCCTTTACCCTCTCAATCAATGCCCTCCCATATATTTTCCCAGGAATAGTCAACAAACTTATGCCTCTGTAATTTGAACACACCTTTATCCCCTTTGCCTTTGTACCGTGGCACTATGCATGCATTCCGCTAGTCCTCATGCACTTCATGATCCATACATGCATTGAATATCCTTACCAACCAATCAACAACAGAGTCATCCGGTTTTAAAAAAAAAAAAAAAAAAAAAAAAAAAAAAAAAAAAAAAAAAAAAAAAAAAAAAAAAAAAAAAAAAAAAAAAAAAAAAAAAAAAAAAAAAAAAAAAAAAAAAAAAAAAAAAAAAAAAAAAAAAAAAAAAAAAAAAAAAAAAAAAAAAAAAAAAAAAAAAAAAAAAAAAAAAAAAAAAAAAAAAAAAAAAAAAAAAAAAAAAAAAAAAAAAAAAATACAAATCCATCGTTTTTTAAGTATTTCTCACATACATTCTTCAAAGCAAACACCTGATCCACACTTCCTCCCACCACTTCTGAAAGCACCTGTCCCATCTGATGGTCTGTACATGCCTTCACCCTCTCAATCAATGCCCTCCCATATATTTCCAGGAATATCAACAAACTTATCCTCTGTAATTTGAACACATCCTTTATCCCCTTTGCCTTTGTACATGGCACTATGCAGCATTCCGCTATCCTCATGCACCTCAATGATCATACATACATTAAATAACCTTACCAACCAGTCAACAATACAGTCACCCCCTTTTTTAATAAATTCCACTGCAATACCATCCAAACCTGCTGCCTTGCCGGCTTTCATCTTCCGCAAAGCTTTTACTACCTCTTCTCTTGGTAAACAGAGAAGAGGTAGTAAAAGCTTTGCGGAAGAAAGAAAAGTACATAGTGTAAATACAATTTATGTTGATGTCTTGGAGGCTGATCTGGTGAGAGCACTAAAGTGAAATAATTATTTTCTCCTTTGGCTACAAATCAATTCCTTTTATATTCAACATTGCCTACCATTTCATTTGAACAATTTAGGCAATCTGGGTGGCACTCACTGTATCATTTTGGTATATTCTGGCTAATTTTGGTATACTTCAGGGTTTTGTCAAATTACCCAGGGACCATTGCTTTAATGATCTATGGAAATATCAAATCAGAACTGGACTAATACCTCAGTATGTTTACTGATGGTGCTAATGTCATGGAAGAAGTCAAGAATGATAAGGATTGCATTTACTTACAAAAGAACTTAAGCTCCAAAGTAAGTTTGATAAGTAGTTGATGAAATTCAGTATGGGTAAATATGAAAAGTTGAGCATGGGGAAAAAAAAGCAAAATACTTTGATGTGAATAAAACATAGCAGGAAACTAACTACTGGAGTTTTTGCTTGTCATCAGAAAACCACACCTGGAAAATTGTAAAGAGATAGTTATCTGCTAAATACTGATATTGCAATTTATTTACAGTTTATGTGAGACCCAAATTGGAATATGCTTCACAAGTTTTGTCAGCATATATAGTACAAAGAATTAACAAAGAAACCCAAGGGAGGGCAACGAAGATGATAATTGAAATAAGAGGACTGAGTCATGTTAAGGAGTTACAGCTTTCAAGTTTCTAAACTATCCTGAAGATGTCATGTGAACAATTCTTCAAAAGGTGCAGAGACAGAGCAATCAAAGGCCATAGCAAGAAACATGTCAAGTAATTTGTTGGAAAAGATGTACAGAAGTACCTTTTATTAGAGTAGGGGATAAATGATGAAAGTAAGAATGGTTACAGTACAGTAATACCTTTCCATCAGTCTCTCTATATCTCTAATATCCATTCCCACAAGGAAGCCCCTCAAAGGGTTAGCCACAGCATAACTGCTGAACTTTAGTGCTGCTCCTTAGCCTTAAGTACATTACTCTTAACAGTCCAATGTCAGGGGGAAACTCTAGTGTAGTGGTTCCAGAGGCTCCTTCCTAATGTTCCTACTGACTACATCTATTGAATGTGTTATCTAATGTTCCTCCCTTTGTTACAACATACTGCTTCTACCTAGTGCTCCTGCTTAATGTTCCTAGCTAATTTTTCTATCTAAAGCTCCTGCCCAATGTTTGTACCAACTACTATCTATTGCTCCTACAATTTTGCTAAAAGGCAAGGGTAGCACATAATACTCACTGCAGGAAGAATGAGTTGTGTGAGATAAGTGTAGTCAAATGTTGTATGTGACAAGGAGGGATTGTATGTTTGTGGACAGAATGCCAACAGTCCACATGTCAGTGATGCTGAAAGAAAAGATAGCCATTACTGAACTTGATACCCAGGCAGGTTGTACCAGTAATATATCTTCCTAGTCACTGGCTGCTTACTAACTTCTGTCCTCACTACCCTAACTGTTCTTCATCTGACCATTCATCCCTGTTAAAAACAAAGATGACATATAGCACCCAGATCAGTCACTTGGTAGCCTACCATAAACATTTAGCATAACAAAAACAGTATTAAAATGCTTCAATATAATCTCACCTCATTATGCATGGCACTCGTTTCTCTGCAGGGGCTTTAAACTCCTCCCACCCTAACTGTTCAGTAACCAGCAATTAACTCATAAATAGAAATAAAAACTTACTCTTCCATCAGACTTTCACTACCTATTCTTTACAGATCCCCTCTTCCCATATAAGACCACACTGGCAGAATAGATACACTTTGTAATGACTCATTAAGCACTTTACAAATAGACTGCCAACCAGCCTTAAACTCTAGTCCATCTGCTATTCATCTAATACTTCACTGACAGTACTGAACACTAAACTGCTCAGTGAAGCCCACTGAGTGTACAACTTTCTCCATGTACTGTACAGATAGGTACCAACACAAACACATGCACACAATGTAGAGATACAAAAGATGTTGACAAAATACCACAAGGTCTAGAACCATGCAGAACTTATGGTCTTGACGAAATTTCACCTTATGTGCTGAGAATGTGTGCAGATATGTAAGACAGATCTTGAAATACTGTTCAAGATTTTGCTGGAGAAAGGCAAAGTGGCAAGGGAATGGAAAAGAGCAAATGCCATACACATTTACCAGAAAGGAGACTGGGAAGAGGCACGGCACTAATAACCAGTCTCCTTGACAAATGTGATCTGTAAGGTATTAGAAAAATAAATCAGAGCAAATGGATAACTCTACAAATGAGAAATTACCCAAGTGAGAGGCAATATGGCTTTAGGGAAAGGAGGTCATATGTAATGAACCTTTTAGATTTATATATGAGTATGAGCTCTGTCTTAGACAAAAGGGAATACTTGGCACACAGTGTATATCTGGACTGCCATAAAGCATTTGACACAGTATCACAAAGGAGGGTGAATAAGAAGCTGGAATATCAGGCAAGAAAAAGGGGGAGACTACTCTGATGAATAGAATATTATTTTATTGAAAGGGAAAAAAGGATACTTGTCTGAAGAGCCTTCACCAAATGAGTGAGGGTCACCAGTGAAGGGCCGGTTTTGAGACAGTTACTAGTTTTTATCTATGTGAATGACTTGCCTGAGGGTATGATAGATTCTTACATGAATATGTTTATGGATGATGAAAAACTCACGAGGTAAGTGAAAAATGAGGAAGATTGCATCAGCTTACAAGGAACATAAACAGACTCCAAAGTTGATCTGATTCATAACTGATTGAATTCAACTCAAGCAAATGTCAAGTATGAGAATAGGACAAAGTGAAAGAAGGCCTCATTATGATTATTACATAGAAAGAAATGAACATCAAGATCCTTTGTAATAGAAGGATTTTGGAGTCCACAGCATTCTAACTCACCACCAGAGTCTCACGTTTCAAGAAGAGTAAAGGAGACAAACTGTCTTCTGGCAATTATCCAAATAACTTTCAAGCATATGGATTATGAAATATTTAGCAAGCTGTTCACATCATACATAGGGGTAATACCAGAGTATGCTTCTCAGGTTTGGTCATCTTGCCTAAAGAAGCACAAAGAGCTAAAACAGAAAGTCTAGAGGAGGGCAACAAACATGATACCAGAATTAAGATTCATGTTGTGTGGACAGGCTATATGCTTTAAATTTGCTGACCTTGGAATAAAGAAGAGCGAGTGGTGACCTGATCGCAACCTTTAGGTTGAGACTGATGATGTGGATGGTGAATAGTTCTTAGAGAGATGTAGAGAGAACATAACATGAAATTAAGCAAGAAACATGTTAAAAAAGATGTAAAGAAGTACTTTTATGGTATAAGAGTAGTGGATGAATGGAATAGAATGACTGTGGACATGGTTAGTAGAGACAGCATACATAGATTTAAAATGTAGTATGACAGTAAGAGAATATTTGAGAGATAGTGGGGTGTCACAAGTGTATAAATTCTTTCCCATACAGTACAGTATATATAGGTAATTACATCAATATATATATACTGAGAAGTTTTCAGATTGTATACAGGTTCCTGTACCAAAGTGTCAGTATGCAAACTAGGACAAGAAGGGCTGATACACTATTACTGCTAGTCATATCTTCGCAAATACTAGCATGGATATTAAGACTAGGATAAGTGGGACTGAAACACCGTCACGCTAGATCATATCTTTGCAAATACTAACATGGACATTAAGATTATTATAAATGATACACGGGTTAGAAGAAGGGAGCAGGCAAAGCTCAAGTTTGACTTTGTAGCAAATTAAGACATTAGAAAAGAAGAGGTCAGACACAATATAAGGACAAGATATAATCATGGAAAGTACACAAATCTCAATAATTTCTGTCAAGATTAGATAATGGAGTTCATTAGCAGGGAACCAAGGCTTTGTTGTGACAGGTTCTGTGAAATTTATAGTGAAGAAGTAGGAACATGAATACTGGTATTTTCAAATACAGAGGGAATGGTAAGAAAGAGGAAAGAACAGTTTAATAGAAGATGTCACAAAGCAAAGAAGCTTCAAGATGTGCTGTGAAGATATAGATGACACTCCAGCCTGCCAGCCAGCCAGCCAGCATTTAGAGGGATTAAGAGAGCAAAGAATGATTATAGCCGGATAAGAGAGGAGAATCAATGAAACTGTGAAAAGAATTTTGTGAACAAGGCAGGATAAAATCCAAAACGTTTCCGTAAGTTCATCAGTAGTCAGTTAAAAAGTAGCTAATCAGGCGAAGGGATTAAGAGGGAAGAATTGTAGAGGATGATATAGGGATATATGAGGAACTTAAAAACAAGTTAAAAGGCATTTCACAGAGCAAGACACTGTATTTCCAACATAAATGAAATTAATGGAAAGGAGTTTTTAGACATCACTGAGATGTCTAAAAAAGACATTAACAATACTGAAAGCTCCTGAATCATACAAGGCTCATAGTGCTAAAGGTGTGCTCTAGAAACTTTTTGAAATACTGTTCAAGATGTCACTGGTGAGGGGCAAAGTGCCAAGGGAATGGGAAAGGGAGAACATCATACCTGTCTAGAAGGAGATCTAGAACAGTTGCTGAATTATACAGATTGGTTTCCCAAACAATTGTTGTCTGTAGGGTTCTGGAGGAGATAATTAGAAAGCAATTGGATAATTTTCTTTGGAAGAGAAATTTCCTAGGTGAGAGTGCACAGTTTTAGAGAAAGGTCATGCATAACAAACCTCTTAGATTTCTATGAGATAGTGAGCTCTGACTTATACAACTGACTTAACAGAATGGAAGGCTGTGTGGATTGTTTGTATCTGGACCGAAAGTAAGCATTTGAAACTGCCCCTTGATGGGAGGCTAACTAAGATGCTGGATCACCAGCCAGGAATATTGGGGATACATCTTCAACTGATTACATTGCAGTGGAAGAGAACACAGGATGCATATCAGAGGAGCCTTTTTTATAGGGAACGAGGAGACTAGCAGAGTCCCACGTTTTCTGTTCTGGAACTGTCACTCTTCTTTGGTCTGTATAGATAACTTGCCTGAAGATACAGGGTACTACCTGAATATGTTTGAAGATGATGTAAAGGCCATGAAGGAAGTGAAAAGTGAGGAAGATTGCATCATCTTCCAAGAGGACCTAAACAGACTCTAAAGTTGGTCTGATACATGGTTGATGAAATTCAACCTAAGCATGTTAAGTAATGAGGATGGAACAAAGTGAAAGAACACCTTAGCACAAGTTGTACCACTCTAATGTGGTGCTCTGTGGTCTGGCAACTCCAATGGTCTGGCATGTTTTGAATCTGCTGTCATTTGTTTGTGGATCTGCCACCAAGGCAGCCCTGTTAGCAGTGCTAAGGTGCCAAAATCTGTTTATACTGCAGCTGAGCAAATTTATTGTCCTGTTAATTTCTTATATTAAAGTGAAAGCCAGAAAAGTTTAGTGTTTCAGAAAACTTTGAAAGGTGCCACGAGTTCAGAATTAGACAGCGCACATGTAAAGTGGTTTAAGCTCCGACATAGTGAAGGCGTAAGCATTTCTGGAGAGATATTTATTGAACAGGCCAAAGTTTTTCATAGATAACTAAAGTTAGACTATGACTGTAAATAGTAGCAGGGATGGCTTCATACTTTCAAGTGGAGACATGGAATTTCAGTACATTAGGGTGTGCAGTGAAAAGCATAGTACTGACATGAAAGCTTGTAGTATAAGGTTGTATTAAAGAATCTATATAAACTACAATTCTCTATTAAACAACCGACAGTAATGTGTACAGGGTGAGAGAGAGTGTATGAGCCAGCTGCTTAGCTGGGACTGACATAGTTCAGGCTGCCTTGATGATAACAATAGAGCAATAATAGTAACATGAATCAACTAAAGTCAGCTACCAGCCTGTGGTCGTTTGTTTCATTAACTACTCGTCACAAAGTTGTGACCAAGTTTGTGGATGAAATTGCACAGTTAATGGCAGCAGAAAATGTAGCTCCAGAACAAGTGTATAAAGCTAATGAATCTGCCCTGTATTGGCATAGTATGCCATGAAAAGCTCTTGCCCAAGATATTGAGGAGTCTCCCTCTGAGGATACTTCTGATTTAATCTGGTGTAACAATAGAAAACTTGTTTGAAAGATTTAATGGTTGTATTATTTCCTGTTTTAAGCTTTGTTCTAAGAGTGAACTGGCAAGACTAGAGGTTGGGCATATGTTTACATAGGGGATTCCCTTAGGGGTCCTTTTCTGTTTCATGGCATTATCTGTGGTCTGGCAATGGCCAGATTCCAGTGTTGCCGGATTAAAGAGGTTCAACCCTTATAATTGCCTTCTAGCAAGAAATAAGCTTCAGAATTCTGTGTGAGAAGTTACCATCATTCTTAATCTGTTGGCAGAGTCCCACATTAGGAGAACAGAACAAGGGGACAGATTGTCTGCTGGCAAATATTAGAATAGCTCTTAAGTAGATGGATAAGGAAGTATTTAGTGTTCTTCATATCCTGCATTAGGTCAAACCTAGAATATGTTTCTCAAGCACAAAAAATAAAGGCATCAAAGAAAGTATCAGCATGAAGTGATCTAAGTTACAGGGAAAGGCTAGAGGATTTGAATTTGCCCATCTTAGAAGAGAGAAGAGTGCTGGGTAACCTGGCCACAACCTTTAAGTTTTCAAAACAGACTGACAATGAAGACAGTGAACACTTCTTCGAGATGTAGGGATAAAGCAAACACAGGGCAATGTGAAGTTAAACAAGAAATTTGTTAAATTTGATATAAATGCAATACATTTGCAGTATATGACTGCTGGACAATTGGAATAAAATAACTGAGATGTGGTTAATGCGGACAGCATACATGAATTTAAAAAGGTATATGATAGTAGAAAATGTTCAAGAGATGGAGCCCTGTGAGTGTAAAACTCCCTCCTTGTATAGATAGGTATTTTGTGGCTTTCAAGATACACTTTTTTCCTAAAATATGTGTTCCAAAAGTCATCCTGCATTTAATATGCTAAAGGTCAGGTTTAGAATGACTGTTACACTAGTAAATGCCTGATTTTTCATGTGCTGTCTTATAACATACAAGATCTCACAGTCACTATACTTGATAAACTCAGTACCTTGTAAGAGTAATCTAAGAAAAATACAAAAACATTATATTGTGTAGGTTTTTTTATTGAATAGGTTGGCATAATCACTCATTGCTGTAGACTAATGACTTAAAATTCTGGCTTCAATATTTGATGTTTCTTTTCTTGGACTGTATACAGAGATAATTTTAACTTGAATTTATGTAATGAGAGAATGCTGAGCTACAATTTTGTGCTCTTGAATTTTCTGTAAAACTAGTGGAAGATGATCTGGATACATTTAGAATTATAGCTACTGTAATTTTCAATGAAGTTTTGTTGGTTAAGAAAATTAATTGTTGCCATATATATATATTTACTAGGTGTCAACATTGAAGTGGGATGGCAGGAGTGGAGGATGCAGTCACATGTATGATATGCTCAGAGGTGTACCAGGCAAAGACCCGTGAGCCCCTGGTGTTACCCTGCGGCCACACTTTCTGCCGTAGCTGCCTCACCAATATATATGATACTCGTTACTTTACCTGCCCATCTTGCAGAGAAAATTTCAGCCACCGTGATCTTGAAGACTTGCCCATCAGTTTTTCTCTTTTGAGTTTATCATCAAACTACATTGACTTTCAGGTATAGTGATGTATATAAGTATACAAAACTAGAGAGATATAGAAATAAAGACTGTTTGTAGAAAGGGTAGGTAAGTGTTGGAACAAACAAAAGATTGAGTATTATTGGTTGAATGTTAAGTCAAGAAAGAATGCATTGTGTTAACTTGATTGAACATGTTGATAAGTGAGGAGGGATTTTGGCTTTTAATATAGTTAAAGCAGTAGAGCTTAGTGGTTAGCATTGTTGACTATGAGTCACACACTTGCTTGGCTGGCTTTGAATCCTGAGTTAGGTGGTCAGCCTGCAGCTAACTCAGCAGTTTATTCGTCTCTCAGGGTTGGTTGATATATTCATTGATAATTACCCAAGGACCAATTTCTATGAAGGAATCCTAATGTTACCCAGGCCCTTTCTAAAGGCTTCTGTGGCCCAAGGCTGCACTACTTCCAGGAGCAGTGAAGTGTAGACTGCTTTGGAGTGAGAAGATCCTTGACATGAATATACCTCCACTGCCTTGCCAAAGGTAACTTTTCACTTGCAGTCTAACAGGCAAGTGGAGTTAAGTAATATGTATATGTATTATTTATTTTTCTATTTATTCATTCATTATAGTTAATTGCTGTTTCCCGCATCAGCGAGGTGGTGCTAGGAACAGACGAAAAAGGGCCCATCCACTCATATACACATATAAATGCCCATACATGCACATATACATAACAACATATACATGCACAGACATATACATATATACACATGTACATATTTTTACTTACTTGCTTTCATCCATTCCTGTCATTACCCTCCCACACAGGAAATTAGCAACCCCCCTTCAGCGAGGTAGTGCCAGGGAAAGACAAAAAAGGCCACATTCATTCACACTCAGTCTCTAGCTATCATGTGTGATGCTCCAAAACCACAGCTCCCTTTCCACATCCAGGCCCCGCAGATCTTTCCATGGTTTACCCTAGACACTTCACATGCCCTGGTTCAATCCATTGACAGCACGTCGACCCCGGTATACCACATCGTTCCAGTTCACTCTATTCCTTGCCTGCCTTTCACCCTCCTGCATGTTCAGGCCCCGATCACTCAAAATCTTTTTCACTCCATCTTTCCACCTCCAATTTGGTCTCCCACTTCTCCTCGTTCCCTCCACCTCTGACACATATATCCTCTTTGTCAATATTTCCTTACTCATTCTCTCCGTGACCAAACCATTTCAAAACACCCTCTTCTGCTCTCTCAATCACGCTCTTTTTATTGCCACACATCTCTCTTACTCTATTATTACTTACTCGATCAAACCACCTCACACCACATATTGAGGACAATGTGTGGTGTGAGGTGGTTTGATCGAGTAAGTAACGTAAGGGTAAGAGAGATGTGTGGAAATAAAAAGAGCGTGGTTGAGAGAGCAGAAGAGGGTGTTTTGAAATGGTTTGGGCACATGGAGAGAATGAGTGAGGAAAGATTGACCAAGAGGATATATGTGTCGGAGGTGGAGGGAACGAGGAGAAGAGGGAGACCAAATTGGAGGTGGAAAGATGGAGTGAAAAGGATTTTGTGTGATCGGGGCCTGAGCATGCAGGAGGGTGAAAGGAGGGCAAGGAATAGAGTGAATTGGAGCGATGTGGTATACAGGGGTTGACGTGCTGGCAGTGGATTGAATCAAGGCATGTGAAGCGTCCGGGGTAAACCATGGAAAGCTGTGTAGGTATGTATATTTCCGTGTGTGGACGTGTGTATGTACATGTGTATGGGGGGGGTTGGGCCATTTCTTTCGTCTGTTTCCTTGCGCTACCTCGCAAATGCGGGAGACAGCGACAAAAAAAAAAAAAAAAAAAAAAAAAAAAAAAAAAAAAAAAAAAAAACTCATTTCCAGCACATCCACCCTCCTGCGCACAACTCTATCCATAGCCCACGCCTCGCAACCATATAACATTGTTGGAACCACTATTCCTTCAAACATACCCATTTTTGCTTTCCGAGATAATGTTCTCAACTTCCACACATTCTTCAAGGCTCCCAGAATTTTCGCCCCCTCCCCCACCCTATGGTTCACTTCCGCTTCCATGGTTCCATCCACTGCCAAATCCACTCCCAGATATCTAAAACACTTCACTTCCTCCAGTTTTTCTCCATTCAAACTTACCTCCCAATTGACTTGACCTCCAACCCTACTGTGCCTAATAACCTTGCTCTTATTCACATATACTCTCAACTTTCTTCTTTCACACACTTTACCAAACTCAGTCACCAGCTTCTGCAGTTTCTCACATGAATCAGCCACCAGTACTGTATCATCAGCGGACAACAACTGACACTTCCCATGCTCTCTCATCCGCAACAGACTTCATACTTGCCCCTCTTTCCAAAACTCTTGCATTCACCTCCCAACAACCCCATCCATAAACAAATTAAACACCCATGGAGACATCACACACCCCTGCCGCAAACCTACATTCACTGAGAACCAATCACTTTCCTTTCTTCCTACACGTACACATGCCTTACTTCCTCGATAAAAACTTTTCACTGCTTCTAACAACTTGCCTCCCACACCATATATTCTTAATACCTTCCACAGAACATCTCTATTAACTCTATCATATGCCTTCTTCAGATCCATAAATGCTACATATAAATCCATTTGCTTTTCTAAGTATTTCTCACATACGTTCCTCAAAGCAAACACCTGATCCACACATCCTCTACCACTTTTGAAATCACACTGCTCTTCCCCAATCTGATGCTCTGTACATGCCTTCACCCTCTCAATCAATACCCTCCCATATAATTTCCCAGGAATACTCAACAAACTTATACCTTTGTAATTTGAGCACTCACCTTTGTCCCCTTTGCCTTTGTACAATGGCACTATGAAAGCATTCCGTCAATCCTCAGGCACCTCACCATGAATCATACATACATTAAATAACCTTACCAACCAGTCAACAATACAGTCACCCCCTTTTTTAATGAATTTCACTGCAATAACATCCAAACCCTCTGCCTTGCCGGCTTTCATCTTCTGCAAAGCTTTTACTACCTCTTCTCTGTTTACCAAATCATCCTCCCTAACCCTCTCACTTTGCACACCACCTCGACCAAAACACCCTATATCTGCCACTCTATCATCAAACACATTCAACAAACCTTCAAAATACTCACTCCATCTCCTCACATCACCACTACTTGTTATCACCTCCCCATTAGCCCCCTTCACTGAAGTTCCCATTTGCCCTCTTGTCTTACGCACTTTATTTACCTCCTTCCAAAACATCTTTTCTCCCTAAAATTTAATGATACTCTCTCACCCCAACTCTCATTTGCCCTCTTTTTCACCTCTTGCACCTTTCTCTTGAGCTCCTGCCTCTTTCTTTTATACATCTCCCACTCATTTGCATTTTGTCCCTGCAAAAATCATCCAAATGCCTCTCTCTTCTCTTTCACTAATAATCTTACTTCTTCATCCCACCACTCACTACCCTTTCTAATCTGCCCACCTCCCACGCTCATGCCACAAGCATCTTTTGCGCAAGCCATCACTGCTTCCCTAAATACATCCCATTCCTCCCCCACTCCCCTTACCTCCTTTGTTCTCACCTTTTTCCATTCTGTACTCAGTCTCTCCTGGTACTTCCTCACACAAGTCTCCTTCCCAAGCTCACTTACTCTCACCACTCTCTTCACCCCAACATTCTCTCTTCTTTCCTGAAAACCCCTACAAATCTTCACCTTCACCTCCACAAGGTAATGATCAGACATCCCTTTAGTTGCACCTCTCAGCACGTTAACATCCAAAGGTCTCTCTCTCGCGTGCCTATCAATTAACACGTAATCCAATCACGCTCTCTGGCCATCTCTCCTACTTACATACGTATACTTATGTATACCTCGCTTTTTAAACCAGGTATTCCCAATCACCAGTCCTTTTTCAGCACATAAATCTACAAGCTCTTCACCATTTCCATTTACAACACTGAACACCCCATATATACCAATTATTCCCTCAACTGCCACATTACTCACCTTTGCATTCAAATCACCCATCATTATAACCCGGTCTTGTGCATCAAAACCACTAACACAATCATTCAGCTGCTCCCAAAACACTTGCCTCTCATGATCTTTCTTCTCATGCCCAGGTGCATATGCACCAATAATCACCCCTCTCTCTCCATCAACTTTCAGTTTAACCCATATCAATCTAGAGTTTACTTTCTTACACTCTATCACATACTCCCACCACTCCTGTTTCAGGAGTAGTGCTACTCCTTCTCTTGCTCTTGTCCTCTCACTAACCCCTGACTTTACTCCCAAGACATTCCCAAACCACTCTTCCCCTTTACCCTTGAGCTTTGTTTCACTCAGAGCCAAAACATCCAGGTTCCTCAAACGTACCACTACATCCACACACATTTAGACACCCCAATCTGAGCCATTGAGGAGGATGAGCACTCCCCACGTGACTCCTTCTGTTTCCCCATATAGAAAGTTAAAATACAAGGAGGGGAAGGTTTCTAGCCCCCCACTCCCGTCCCCTTTAGTCGCCTTCTACGACACATGAGGAATGCGTGGGAAGTATTCTTTCTCCCCTATCCCCAGGGATACACACTGTCTCCCGCGTTAGCGAGGTAGCGCCAGGAAACAGACGAAAGAATGGCCTAACCCACCTACATACACATGTATATACATACACATCCACACACGCAAATATACATACCTATACATCTCAACGTATAGATATATATATATACACACACAGACATATACATATATACACATGTACATAATTCATACTGTCTGCCTTTATTCATTCCCATCGCCATCCCGCTACACATGAAATAACAACTCCTTCCCCCGTCATGTGCGTGAGGTAGCGCTAGGAAGACAACAAAGGCCCCATTCGTTCACACTCAGTCTCTAGCTGTCATGTAATAATGCACTGAAACCACAGCTCCCTTTCCACATCCAGGCCCCCACAGAACTTTCCATGGTTTACCCCAGACGCTTCACATGCCCTGGTTCAATCCATTGACGGCACATTGACCCCGGTATGCCACATCGTTCCAATTCACTCAATTCCTTGCACGCCTTTCACCCTCCTGCATGTTCAGGCCCCGATCACTCAAAATCTTGTTCACTACATCTTTCCACCTCCAATTTGGTCTCCTACTTCTCCTTGTTCCCTCCACCTCTGACACGTATCCTCTTTGTCAATCTCTCCTCACTCATTCTCTCCATGTGACCAAACCATTTCAAAACACCCTCTTCTGCTCTTTCAACCACTTTCTTTTTATTTCCACACATCTCTCTTACCCTATTATTACTTACTCGAAGAAACCACCTCACACCACATATTGTCCTAAAACATCTCATTTTCAGCACATCCACCCTCCTCCGCACAACTCTATCCATAGCCCTCGCCTTGCAACCATACAACATTGTTGGAACCACTATTCCTTCAGACATACCCATTTTTGCTTTCTGAGATAATGTTCTTGACTTCCACACATTCTTCAAGGCTTCCAGAATTTTCACCCCCTCCCCCACCCTATGATTCACTTCTGCTTCCATGGTTCCATGTGCTGTCAAATTCACTCCCAGATATCTAAAACACTTCACTTCCTCCAGTTTTTCTCCATTCAAACTTACCTCCCACTTGACTTGACCCTCAACCCTACTGTACCTAATAACCTTGCTCTTATTCACATTTACTCTCAAGTTTCTTCTTTCACGACCTTTACTAAACTCAGTCACCAGCTTCTGCAGTTTCTCACATGAATCAGCCACTAGTGCTGTATCATCAGCAAACAACAACTGAGTCACTTCCCAAACTCTTTTATCCACAATAGACTGCATACTTTCCCCTCTTTTCAAAACCCTTGCATTGACCTCCCTAACAACCCCATCCATAAACAAATTAAACAACCGTGGAGACATCACGCACCCCTGCTGCAAACCTACATTCACTGAGAACCAATCACTCTCCTCTCTTCCTACACGTTCACATGCCTTACATCCTCGATAAATACTTTTTCACTGCTTCTAACAACTTGCCTCCCACACCATATATTCTTAATACCTTCCACAGAGCATCTTTGTCAACTCTTATCATATGCCTTCTCCAGATCCATAAATGCTACATATAAATCCATTTGCTTTTCTAAGTATTTCTCACATACATTCCTTAAAGCAAACACCTGATCCACACATCCTCTACCACTTCTGAAACCACACTGCTCTTCCTCAATTTGATGCTCTGTACATGGCTTCACCCTCACAATCAATACCCTCCCATATAATTTCCCAGGAATACTCAACAAACTTATACCTCTGTAATTTGAGCACTCACTTTTATCCCCTTTGCCTTTGTACAATGGCACTATGCAAGCATTCCGCCAATCCTCAGGCACCTCACCATGAATCATACATACATTAAATAACCTTACCAACCAGTCAACAATGCAGTCACCCCCCTTTTTTAATAAATTCCACTGCAATGTCATCCAAACCCGCTGCCTTACCGGCTTTCATCTTCCGTAAAGCTTCTACTACCTCTTCTCTGTTTACCAAATCATCCTCCCTAACCCTCTCACTTTGCACACCACCTCGACCAAAACACCCTATATCTGCCACTCTATCATCAAACACATTCAACAAACCTTCTTATTCAGGCAAGGTCGCCAGTAACATATATGTTACAAATACTACTGATCCTTGTCTTGAAAGGACGTTATAGATTTGTTGTTGCAGAACTCAGGATAACACAATAATAAAGTTATGGGATTGAATTAAAGACCAGCATTACATTAAATCTACTTATAATGAAAGAATTCAAGTGTACAAAGATAGGCACATAAATCAAGCATGAATCATTACGTTAACACTGAAAGTGAGTTTAACATTGAACATGAGATAACATTCCAGATAAGATTTCAAGCCAGGAGGTCTCTTTCTTGTGACACTTACTTAGACCTGACGTGACACAATGAACTTCATCGTTACACGTATCTAAACCTGATGTAACACAGTAAACACTTATAGCACAACACTCGAGTAACGGGCTTATAGCACAGCAGGGCTTACAGGCTTACAGGTTTACAGGTTTACAGCAGGGAACACCACCCACCTCGCTGGGCTAGAGAGAGAGGAATTGAATCTCAGTGGGTGTAGTGGGTACAAGAAGACAATCGTTCACCCTTGCTGCTATACAACCTTACATTTTGATTGGCTATAGAAATATAAGCAATTCTTATTGGCTGGAGGGTCCCAGAGTCTCGGCGTAGTTACACTTCGGTTTCTTGCGAACTCAGCACCGATAACATACGATGGTGAAATACCCCTGCAGCTGACTCCGCCAAATGCTGGGTGGACAGAAACTCCGAGCCAGCCTCGGGGATCACTCCTCGCCCTGATAAGAAATAGATGCAACACACACGTGTTCGTAACACCTGCCCACCTCCCACGCTCATGCCACAAGCATCTTTTGCGCAAGCCGTCACTGCTTCCCTAAATACATCCCATTCCTCCCCCACGCCCCTTACCTCCTTTGTTCTCACCTTTTTCCATTCTGTACTCAGTCTCTCCTGGTACTTCCTCACACAAGTCTCCTTCCAAAGCTCACTTACTCTCACCACTCTTTTCATTCCAACATTCTCTCTTCTTTTCTGAAAACTTCTACAAATCTTCACCTTCACCTCCACAAGATAATGATCAGACATCCCTCCAGTTGCACCTCTCATCACATTAACATCCAAAAGTCTCTCTTTCACGCACCTATCAATTAACACGTAATACAATAACGCTTTCTGGCCATCTCTCCTACTTACATATATATATATATATATATATATATATATATATTTTTTTTTTTTTTTTTTTTTTGCTTTGTCGCTGTCTCCCGCGTTTGCGAGGTAGCGCAAGGAAACAGACGAAAGAAATGGCCCAACCCACCCCCATACACATGTATATACATACGTCCACACACGCAAATATACATACCTACACAGCTTTCCATGGTTTACCCCAGACGCTTCACATGCCCTGATTCAATCCACTGACAGCACGTCAACCCCGGTATGCCACATCGCTCCAATTCACTCTATTCCTTGCCCTCCTTTCACCCTCCTGCATGTTCAGGCCCCGATCACACAAAATCTTCTTCACTCCATCTTTCCACCTCCAATTTGGTCTCCCTCTTCTCCTCGTTCCCTCCACCTCCGACACATATATCCTCTTGGTCAATCTTTCCTCACTCATTCTCTCCATGTGCCCAAACCATTTCAAAACACCCTCTTCTGCTCTCTCAACCACGCTCTTTTTATTTCCACACATCTCTCTTACCCTTACGTTACTTACTCGATCAAACCACCTCACACCACACATTGTCCTCAAACATCTCATTTCCAGCACATCCATCCTCCTGCGCACCACTCTATCCATAGCCCACGCCTCGCAACCATACAACATTGTTGGAACCACTATTCCTTCAAACATACCCATTTTTGCTTTCCGATTATATATATAGAAGCAGTGAAAAGTTTTTATCGAGGATGTAAGGCATGTGTACGTGTAGGAAGAGAGGAAAGTGATTGGTTCTCAGTGAATGTAGGTTTGCAGCAGGGGTGTGTGATGTCTCCATGGTTGTTTAATTTGTTTATGGATGGGGTTGTTAGGGAGGTGAATGCAAGAGTTTTGGAAAGAGGGGCAAGTATGAAGTCTGTTGGGGATGAGAGAGCTTGGGAAGTGAGTCAGTTGTTGTTCGCTGATGATACAGCGCTGGTGGCTGATTCATGTGAGAAACTGCAGAAGCTGGTGACTGAGTTTGGTAAAGCGTGTGAAAGAAGAAAGTTAAGAGTAAATGTGAATAAGAGCAACGTTATTAGGTACAGTAGGGTTGAGGGTCATTTCAATTGGGAGGTGAGTTTGAATGGAGAAAATCTGGAGGAAGTAAAGTGTTTTAGATATCTGGGAGTGGATCTGGCAGCGGATGGAACCATGGAAGCGGAAGTGGATCATAGGGTGGGGGAGGGGGCGAAAATTCTGGGAGCCTTGAAGAATGTGTGGAAGTCGAGAACATTATCTCGGAAAGCAAAAATGGGTATGTTTGAAGGAATAGTGGTTCCAACAATGTTGTATGGTTGCGAGGCGTGGGCTATGGATAGAGTTGTGCGCAGGAGGATGGATGTGCTGGAAATGAGATGTTTGAGGACAATGTGTGGTGTGAGGTGGTTTGATCGAGTAAGTAACGTAAGGGTAAGAGAGATGTGTGGAAATAAAAAGAGCGTGGTTGAGAGAGCAGAGGAGGGTGTTTTGAAATGGTTTGGGCACATGGAGAGAATGAGTGAGGAAAGATTGACCAAGAGGATATATGTGTCGGAGGTGGAGGGAACGAGGAGGAGAGGGAGACCAAATTGGAGGTGGAAAGATGGAGTGAAAAAGATTTTGTGTGATCGGGGCCTGAACATGCAGGAGGGTGAAAGGAGGGCAAGGAATAGAGTGAATTGGAGCGATGTGGTATACCAGGGTTGACGTGCTGTCGGTGGATTGAATCGGGGCATGTGAAGCATCTGGGGTAAACCATGGAAAGCTGTGTAGGTATGTATATTTTGCGTGTGTGGACGTATGTATATACATGTGTATGGGGGGGGTTGGGCCATTTCTTTCGTCTGTTTCCTTGCGCTACCTCGCAAACGCGGGAGACAGCGACAAAGTATAATAAAAAAAAATGATATATATATATATATATATATATATATATATATATATATTTTTTTTTTTTTCACACATTCTTCAAGGCTCCCAGGATTTTCGCCCCCTCCCCCACCCTATGATCCACTTCCGCTTCCATGGTTCCATCCGCTGCCAGATCCATTCCCAGATATCTAAAACACTTTACTTCCTCCAGTTTTGCTCCATTCAAACGTACCTCCCAATTGACTTGACCCTGAACCCTACTGTACCTAATTACCTTGCTCTTATTCACATTTACTCTTAACTTTCTTCTTTCACACACTTTACCAAACTCAGTCACCAGCTTCTGCAGTTTCTCACTTGAATCAGCCTCCAGCGCTGTAGCATCAGCGAACAACAACTGACTCACTTCCCAAGCTCTCTCATCCCCAACAGACTTCATACTTGCCCCTCTTTCCAAAACTCTTGCATTCACCTCCCTAACAACCCCATCCATAAACAAATTAAACAACCATGGAGACATCACACACCCCTGCCGCAAACCTACATTCACTGAGAACCAATCACTTTCCTTTTTCCTACACAACCCTATCTTCAGTCCATTCCTCTCAACCATATAACATTATTGGAACCCCTATCCCTTCAAACATACCCGTTTTTGCTCTTCAAGATATTATTTATATTTTATTTTATTTTGCTGTGTCGCTGTCTCCCGCGTTTGCGAGATAGCGCAAGGAAACAGACGAAAGAAATGGCCCAACCCACCCCCATACACAATGTATACACACACACGTCCACACACGCAAATATACATACCTATACATCACAGTGTACACATGTATATACAAACACAGACACATACATATATACCCATGCACACAATTCACACTGTCTGCCCCCATTCACTCCCATCGCCACCTCGCCACACATGGAATACCTTCCCCCTCCCCCCCTCATGTGTGCGAGGTAGCACTAGGAAAAGACAACAAAGGCCCCATCTCTATCAACTCTATCATATGCCTTCTCCAGATCCATAAATGCTACATACAAATCCATTTGCTTTTCTAAGTATTTCTCACATACATTCTTCAAAGCAAACACCTGATCCACACATCCTCTACCACTTCTGAAACCACACTGCTCTTCCCCAATCTGATGCTCTGTACATGCCTTCACTCTCTCAATCAATACCCTCCCATATGATTTACCAGGAATACTCAACAAACTCATACCTCTGTAATTTGCGCACTCACTCTTATCCCCTTTGCCTTTGTACAATGGCACTATGCATGCATTCCGCCAATCCTCATATATATATATATATATATATATATATATATATATATATATAGCCCACGCCTCGCAACCATACAACATTGTTGGAACTACTATTCCTTCAAACATACCCATTTTTGCTTTCCGGGATAATGTTCTCGACTTCCACACATTTTTCAAGGCTCCCAAAATTTTCGCCCCCTCCCCCACCCTATGATCCACTTCCGCTTCCATGGTTCCATCCGCTGACAGATCCACTCCCAGATATCTAAAACACTTCACTTCCTCCAGTTTTTCACCATTCAAACTCACCTCCCAATTGACTTGACCCTCAGCCCTACTGTACCTAATAACCTTGCTCTTATTCACATTTACTCTTAACTTTCTTCTTCCACACACTTTACCAAACTCCGTCACCAGCTTCTGCAGTTTCTCACATGAATCCGCCACCAGCGCTGTATCATCAGCGAACAACAACTGACTCACTTCCCAAGCTCTCTCATCCCCAACAGACTTCATACTTGCCCCTCTTTCCAAGACTCTTGCATTTACCTCCCTAACAACCCCATCCATAAACAAATTAAACAACCATGGAGACATCACACACCCCTGCCGCAAACCTACATTCACTGAGAACCAATCACTTTCCTCTCTTCCTACACGTACACATGCCTTACATCCTCGATAAAAACTTTTCACTGCTTCTAACAACTTGCCTCCCACACCAAATATTCTTAATACCTTCCACAGAGCATCTCTATCAACTCTATCATATGCCTTCTCCAGATCCATAAATGCTACATACAAATCCATTTGCTTTTCTAAGTATTTCTCACATACATTCTTCAAAGCAAACACCTGATCCACACATCCTCTACCACTTCTGAAACCACACTGCTCTTCCCCAATCTGATGCTCTGTACATGCCTTCACCCTCTCAATCAATACCCTCCCATATAATTTACCAGGAATACTCAACAAACTTATACCTCTGTAATTTGAGCACTCACTCTTATCCCCTTTGCCTTTGTACAATGGCACTATGCACGCATTCCGCCAATCCTCAGGCACCTCACCATGAGTCATACATACATTAAATAACCTTACCAACCAGTCAACAATACAGTCACCCCCTTTTTTAATAAATTCCACTGCAATACCATCCAAACCTGCTGCCTTGCCGGCTTTCATCTTCCGCAAAGCTTTTACTACCTCTTCTCTGTTTACCAAATCATTTTCCCTAACCCTCTCACTTTGCACACCACCTCGACCCAAACACCCTATATCTGCCACTCTGTCATCAGACACATTCAACAAACCTTCAAAATACTCATTCCATCTCCTTCTCACATCACCACTACTTGTTATCACCTCCCCATTTACGCCCTTCACTGAAGTTCCCATTTGCTCCCTTGTCTTACGCACCCTATTTACCTCCTTCCAGAACATCTTTTTATTCTCCCTAAAATTTACTGATAGTCTCTCACCCCAACTCTCATTTGCCCTTTTTTTCACCTCTTGCACCTTTCTCTTGACCTCCTGTCTCTTTCTTTTATACTTCTCCCACTCAATTGCATTTTTTCCCTGCAAAAATCGTCCAAATGCCTCTCTCTTCTCTTTCACTAATACTCTTACTTCTTCATCCCACCACTCACTACCCTTTCTAAACAGCCCACCTCCCACTCTTCTCATGCCACAAGCATCTTTTGCGCAATCCATCACTGATTCCCTAAATACATCCCATTCCTCCCCCACTCCCCTTACTTCCATTGTTCTCACCTTTTTCCATTCTGTACACAGTCTCTCCTGATACTTCTTCACACAGGTCTCCTTCCCAAGCTCACTTACTCTCACCACCTTCTTCACCCCAACATTAACTCTTCTTTTCTGAAAACCCATACTAATCTTCACCTTAGCCTCCACAAGATAATGATCAGACATCCCTCCAGTTGCACCTCTCAGCACATTGACATCCAAAAGTCTCTCTTTCGCACGCCTGTCAATTAACACGTAATCCAATAATGCTCTCTGGCCATCTCTCCTACTTACATAAGTATACTTATGTATATCTCGCTTTTTAAACCAGGTATTCCCAATCATCAGTCCTTTTTCAGCACATAAATCTACAAGCTCTTCACCATTTC
The DNA here is from genome assembly GCF_036320965.1 of Panulirus ornatus. Lineage (NCBI taxonomy): Eukaryota > Metazoa > Arthropoda > Malacostraca > Decapoda > Palinuridae > Panulirus > Panulirus ornatus. The sequence continues at coordinate 9,375,739 of NC_092295.1, forward strand.
CATTTACAACACTGAACACCCCATGCATACCAATTATTCCCTCAACTGCCACATTACTCACCTTTGCATTCAAATCACCCATCACTATAACCCGGTCTCGTGCATCAAAACCGCTAACACACTCATTCAGCTGCTCCCAAAACACTTGCCTCTCATGATCTTTCTTCTCATGCCCAGGTGCATATGCACCAATAATCACCCACCTCTCTCCATCAACTTTCAATTTTACCCATATTAATCGAGAATTTACTTTCTTACATTCTATCACATACTCCCACAACTCCTGTTTCAGGAGTATTGCTACTCCTTCCCTTGCTCTTGTCCTCTCACTAACCCCTGACTTCACTCCCCAGACATTTCCAAACCACTCTTCCCCTTTACCCTTGAGCTTCGTTTCACTCAGAGCCAAAACATCTAGGTTCCTTTCCTCAAACATACTACCTATCTCTCCTTTTTTCACATCTTGGTTTCATCCACACACATTTAGGCACCCCACTCTGAGCCTTCGAGGAGGATGAGCACTCCCCGCGTGACTCCTTCTTCTGTTTCCCATTTCAGAAAGTTAATACAAGGAGGGGAGGATAGAGTTGTGCGCAGGAGGATGGATGTGCTGGAAATGAGATGTTTGAGGACAATGTGTGGTGTGAGGTGGTTTGATCGAGTAAGTAACGTAAGGGTAAGAGAGAGGTGTGGAAATAAAAAGAGCGTGGTTGAGAGAGCAGAAGAGAGTGTTTTAAAATGGTTTGGGCACATGGAGAGAATGAGTGAGGAAAGATTGACCAAGAGGATATATGTGTCGGAGGTGGAGGGAACGAGGAGAAGAGGGAGACCAAATTGGAGGTGGAAAGATGGAGTGAAAAAGATTTTGTGTGATCGGGGCCTGAACATGCAGGAGGGTGAAAGGAGGGCAAGGAATAGAGTGAATTGGAGCGATGTGGTATACAGGGGTTGACGTGCTGTCAGTGGATTGAATCAAGGCATGTGAAGCGTCCGGGGTAAACCATGGAAAGCTGTGTAGGTATGTATATTTGTGTGTGTGGACATGTGTATGTACATGTGTATGGGGGGGGTTGGGCCATTTCTTTCGTCTGTTTCCTTGCGCTACCTCGCAATACGCGGGAGACAGCGACAAAGTATAAAAAAAAAAAAAAATATATATATATATATATATATATATATATATATATATATATATATATATATATATATATATATATATATATCTTTTCTTTCAAACTATTCACCATTTCCCGCATTAGCGAGGTAGCGTTAAGAACAGAGGACTGGGCCTTTGAGGGACTACCCTCACCTGGCCCAATTCTCTGTTCCTTCTTTTGGAAAAAAAAAAAAAAAAAAAAAAAAAAAAAATATATATATATATATATATATATATATATATATATATATATATATATATATATATATATATATATATATATATATATATATCAACTCTATCATATGCCTTCTCCAGATCCATAAATCCTACATACAAATCCATTTGCTTTTCTAAGTATTTCTCACATACATTCTTCAAAGCAAACACCTGATCCACACATCCTCTACCACTTCTGAAACCACACTGCTCTTCCCCAATCTGATGCTCTGTACATGCCTTCACCCTCTCAATCAATACCCTCCCATATAATTTACCAGGAATACTCAACAAACTTATACCTCTGTAATTTGAGCACTCACTCTTATCCCCTTTGCCTTTGTACAATGGCACTATGCACGCATTCCGCCAATCCTCAGGCACCTCACCATGAGTCATACATACATTAAATAACCTTTCCAACCAGTCAACAATACAGTCACCCCCTTTTTTAATAAATTCCACTGCAATACCATCCAAACCTGCTGCCTTGCCGGCTTTCATCTTCCGCAAAGCTTTCACTACCTCTTCTCTGTTTACCAAATCATTTTCCCTAACCCTCTCACTTTGCACACCACCTCGACCAAAACACCCTATATCTGCCACTCTATCATCAAACACATTCAACAAACCTTCAAAATACTCACTCCATCTCCTTCTCACATCACCACTACTTGTTATCACCTCCCCATTTGCGCCCTTCACTGAAGTTCCCATTTGCTCCCTTGTCTTATGCACTTTATTTACCTCCTTCCAGAACATCTTTTTATTCTCCCTAAAATTTAATGATACTCTCTCACCCCAACTCTCATTTGCCCTTTTTTTCACCTCTTGCACCTTTCTCTTGACCTCCTGTCTCTTTCTTTTATACATCTCCCACTCAATTGCATTTTTTCCCTGCAAAAATCGTCCAAATGCCTCTCTCTTCTGTTTCACTAATACTCTTACTTCTTCATCCCACCACTCACTACCCTTTCTAATCAACCCACCTCCCACTCTTCTCATGCCACAAGCATCTTTTGCGCAATCCATCGCTGATTCCCTAAATACATCCCATTCCTCCCCCACTCCCCTTGCTTCCATTGTTCTCAACTTTTTCCATTCTGTACTCAGTCTCTCCTGGTACTTCCTCACACAGGTCTCCTTCTCAAGCTCACTTACTCTCACCACCCTCTTCACCCCAACATTCACTCTTCTTTTCTGAAAACCCATACAAATCTTCACCTTAGCCTCCACAAGATAATGATCAGACATCCCTCCAGTTGCACCTCTCAGCACATTAACATCCAAAAGTCTCTCTTTCGCACGCCTGTCAATTAACATGTAATCCAATAACGCTCTCTGGCCATCTCTCCTACTTACATAAGTATACTTATGTATATCTCGCTTTTTAAACCAGGTATTCCCAATCATCAGTCCTTTTTCAGCACATAAATCTACAAGCTCTTCACCATTTCCATTTACAACACTGAACACCCCATGTATACCAGTTATTCCCTCAACTGCCACATTACTCACCTTTGCATTCAAATCACCCATCACTATAACCCGGTCTCGTGCATCAAAACCACTAACACACTCATTCAGCTGCTCCCAAAACACTTGCCTCTCTTGATCTTTCTTCTCATGCCCAGGTGCATATGCACCAATAATCACCCACCTCTCTCCATCAACTTTCAGTTTTACCCATATTAATCGAGAATTTACTTTCTTACACTCTATCACATATTCCCACAACTCCTGTTTCAGGAGATGCTCTGTGGAAGGTATTAAGAATATATGGCGTGGGAGGAAAGTTGTTAGAAGCAGTGAGAAGTTTTTATCGAGGATGTAAGGCATGTGTACGTGTAGGAAGAGAGGAAAGTGATTGGTTCTCAGTGAATGTAGGTTTGCGGCAGGGATGTGTGATGTCTCCATGGTTGTTTAATTTGTTTATGGATGGGGTTGTTAGGGAGGTAAATGCAAAAGTTTTGGAAAGAGGGGCAAGTATGAAGTCTGTTGGGGATGAGAGAGCTTGGGAAGTGAGTCAGTTGCTGTTCGCTGATGATACAGCGCTGGTGGCTGATTCATGTGAGAAACTGCAGAAGCTGGTGACTGAGTTTGGTAAAGTGTGTGGAAGAAGAAAGTTAAGAGTAAATGTGAATAAGAGCAAGGTTATTAGGTACAGTAGGGTTGAGGGTCAAGTCAATTGGGAGGTGAGTTTGAATGGAGAAAAAGTGGAGGAAGTGAAGTGTTTTAGATATCTGGGAGTGGATCTGGCAGCGGATGGAACCATGGAAGCGGAAGTGGATCATAGGGTGGGGGAGGGGGCGAAAATTCTGGGGGCCTTGAAGAATGTGTGGAAGTCGAGAACATTATCTCGGAAAGCAAAAATGGGTATGTTTGAAGGAATAGTGGTTCCAACAATGTTGTATGGTTGCGAGGCGTGGGCTATGGATAGAGTTGTGCGCAGGAGGATGGATGTGCTGGAAATGAGATGTTTGAGGACAATGTGTGGTGTGAGGTGGTTTGATCGAGTGAGTAACGTAAGGGTAAGAGAGATGTGTGGAAATAAAAAGAGCGTGGTTGAGAGAGCAGAAGAGGGTGTTTTGAAGTGGTTTGGGCACATGGAGAGGATGAGTGAGGAAAGATTGACCAAGAGGATATATGTGTCGGAGGTGGAAGGAACAAGGAGAAGAGGGAGACCAAATTGGAGGTGGAAAGATGGAGTGAAAAAGATTTTGTGTGATCGGGGCCTGAACATGCAGGAGGGTGAAAGGAGGGCAAGGAATAGAGTGAATTGGATCGATGTGGTATACCGGGGTTGCCGTGCTGCAAGTGGATTGAATCAGGGCACGTGAAGCGTCTGGGGTAAACCATGGAAAGCTGTGTAGGTATGTATATTTGCGTGTGTGGACGTATGTATATACATGTGTATGGGGGTGGGTTGGGCCATTTCTTTCGTCTGTTTCCTTGCGCTACCTCGCAAACGCGGGAAACAGTGACAAAGCAAAAAATATATATCTTCTTTCTTTCTTTCATACTATTCGCCATTTCCCGCATTAGCGAGGTAGCGTTAAGAACAGAGGACTGGGCCTTTTAGGGAATATCCTCACCAGGCCCCCTTCTCTGTTCCTTCTTTTGGAAAAGAAAAAAGAAAAAAAAATTGAGAGGGGAGGATTTCCAGCCCCCCGCTCCCTTCCCTTTTAGTCGCCTTCTACGACACGCAAGGAAACAGACGAAAGAAATGGCCCAACCCCCCCCATACACATGTATATACATACGTCCACACACGCAAATATACATACCTACACAGCTTTCCATGGTTTACCCCAGACGCTTCACGTGCCCTGATTCAATCCACTTGCAGCACGGCAACCCCGGTATACCACATCGATCCAATTCACTCTATTCCTTGCCCTCCTTTCACCCTCCTGCATGTTCAGGCCCCGATCACACAAAATCTTTTTCACTCCATCTTTCCACCTCCAATTTGGTCTCCCACTTCTCCTCGTTCCTTCCACCTCCGACACATATATCCTCTTGGTCAATCTTTCCTCACTCATTCTCTCCATGTGCCCAAACCATTTCAAAACACCCTCTTCTGCTCTCTCAACCACGCTCTTTTTATTTCCACACATCTCTCTTACCCTTACGTTACTTACTCGATCAAACCACCTCACACCACACATTGTCCTCAAACATCTCATTTCCAGCACATCCATCCTCCTGCGCACAACTCTATCCATAGACTGCGCCTCGCAACCATACAACATTGTTGGAACCACTATTCCTTCAAACATACCCATTTTTGCTTTCCGAGATAAAGTTCTCGACTTCCACACATTCTTCAAGGCTCCCAGGATTTTCGCCCCCTCGCCCACCCTATGATCCACTTCCGCTTCCATGGTTCCATCCGCTGCTAGATCCACTCCCAGATATCTAAAACACTTTACTTCCTCCAGTTTTTCTCCATTCAAACTTACCTCCCAGTTGACTTGACCCTCAACCCTACTGTACCTAATAACCTTGCTCTTATTCACATTTACTCTTAACTTTCTTCTTTCACACACTTTACCAATCTCAGTCACCAGCTTCTGCAGTTTCTCACATGAATCAGCCACCAGCGCTGTATCGTCAGTGAACAACAACTGACTCACTTCCCTAGCTCTCTCATCCCCAACAGACTTCATACTTGCCCCTCTTTCCAAAACTCTTGCATTTACCTCCCTAACAACCCCATCCATAAACAAATTAAACAACCATGGAGACATCACACACCCCTGCTGCAAACCTACATTCACTGAGAACCAATCACTTTCCTCTCTTCTTACACGTACACATGCCTTACATCTTAGATAAAAACTTTTTACTGCTTCTAACAACTTGCCTCCCACACCATATATTCTTAATACCTTCCACAGAGCATCTCTATCAACTCTATCATATGCCTTCTCCAGATCCATAAATGCTACATACAAATCCATTTGCTTTTCTAACTGTTTCTCACATACATTCTTCAAAGCAAACACCTGATCCATACAACCTCTACCACTTCTGAAACCACACTGCTCTTCCCCAATCTGATGCTCCGTACATGCCTTCACCCTCTCAATCAATACCCTCTCATATAATTTACCAGGAATACTCAACAAACTTATACCTCTGTAATTTGAGCACACTCTTATCCCCTTTGCCTTTGTACAATGGCACTATGCACGCATTCCGCCAATCCTCAGGCACCTCACCATGAGTCATACATACATTAAATAACCTTACCAACCAGTCAATAATACAGTCACCCCCTTTTTTAATAAATTCCACTGCAATACCATCCCAACCTGCTGCCTTGCCGGCTTTCATCTTCCGCAAAGCTTTTACTACCTCTTCTCTGTTTACCAAATCATTTTCCCTAACCCTCTCACTTTGCACACCACCTTGACCAAAACATCCTATATCTGCCACTCTATCACCAAACACATTCAACAAACCTTCAAAATACTCACTCCATCTCCTTTTCACATCACCACTACTTGTTATCATCTCCCCATTTGCGCTCTTCACTGAAGTTTCCATTTGCTCCCTTGTCTTACGCACTTTATTTACCTCCTTCCAGAACATTTTTTTATTCTCCCTAAAATTTAATGATACTCTCTCACCCCAACTCTCATTTGCCCTCTTTTTCACCTCTTGCACCTTTCTCTTTACCTCCTGTCTCTTTCTTTTATACATCTCCCACTCAATTGCATTTTTTCCTGCAAAAATTGTCCAAATGCCTCTCTCTTCTCTTTCACTAATAATCTTACTTCTTCATCCCACCACTCACTACCCTTTCTAATCAACCCACCTCCCACTCTTCTCATGCCACAAGCATCTTTTGTGCAATCCATCACTGATTCCTTAAATACATCCCATTCCTCCCCCACTCCCCTTACTTCCATTGTTCTCACCTTTTTCCATTCTGTACTCAGTCTCTCCTGGTACTTCCTCACACAAGTCTCCTTCCCAAGCTTCGAGATATATATATATATATATATATATATATATATATATATATATATATATATATATATATATATATATATATATATATATATAAAACAAGATAAAAAGTACTACAATAAGTTCCAGGCAAAATACAGCCCAGATTAAAAGTGGAGTTCCTGTAGTGCATGGAAAGAAAACTCCATTTACTCGTACTGTTTTAGGATCCTCAAACTATGGTGCAAGAAGGTCATTAGTTAATCACCCTTTGGCTTTAAGTAGTGAATTCTCAGCTGGGAAGGTCCCTTTAAAGACTAGCACAAGTAGTAGACACTCAAAAGCTAATTCTGTTGATTTGAAGATCTCAGATGAATTGAAAAAGGCAAAAGACTTCATACTTGAGCCCCAGAGTGCTTCACCAAAGTTCCTTTCTGCTGTAAAGCAGCACACAGATTCCAGTTTACTTAAGCATCACCAGTCATCCTCAGGAGCATCAGGCAAAACAATGTTAAAAGGGAAGAATACAGTGGGATTGAAATTACCGGTGGCAGTGCACCACAAGCCGAAACATACACATGAACAACAAAAATCAGATTCAAATCTCCAAGGTGACCCAGCAACAGAATCCCATATTAAAACTAAATTATCAAGAAGTGCAGGTACAGTCCCAGCTGCATCTCGGAAACCTTCTTTGCTCAGAGTTCCAAAACCTGTGGTTCAGTAATAGCTGCAGGCTATCCCACTCTGTGTTATGAAACATAATGCAACTTATTTTTATATTTTTGATTCTGTTGGTAGTATAGGAGTGGAAATTTCATTATGTGTGTAATATAATCACACACTAAGAGAGCAAAGGACTGTAAGGTAAAATTGTCATATGTTTGCCATATCTTAGGTTGTAAAAAGTTATGATACCCTTTGCTTTTTTGGTCACTGGGAGGAGGGCCTTTTGAATACTGTAACTTAAAAAGTAATGGCTCAAAAGGATAATAACAATTTGTGCTAGTCTTATAGATGGAATAACTCGGCTTTTATCATCTCAGAAGATTTGTAAACATACTCTAGACTTATTTGATTATGTACAGCTCAACATACTCAGCTATACTAACTTCTTTCATGTATACATTTTCTCCTCAATCCCCTCTACCTTTTTTATACCTATTCCTCCCGACCAAACCACTTACCTAGCCGTTTTAAAAAGAATTTTTTCTTTTAACATAATTCTCTTTTCCACTGATATCCATTCTATATAAGATTTTTTTATGGCCTTATTTTTTTCTATATTTGTGTGCCATTTCCTGCAACACTAACAGGTGAAGAATTGCCTCATTTGCTCTCGTCCCACACTAGCTGTCATGTATAATGCAATGAAACTAGAGCTTCTTATCCACAGCCAACCCCGCAGACCTCTCTGGTTTACCCAAACAGCTTGACATCCCCTGGTTAAGACCATTGACACTACGTCAGCCTCTGTACCCCAACTCTTCAATTTATTTTTTCCCATGCATGCCTCTCACCTTCCTTTATATTCAAGCCCTGATAACATGAAGGATTTTCCACTCCATACTTCCAACTTCTACCCGGTCAACCCAATCTCCATAACTTCTAATGTATATACCCTTTAAGTTAGTCTCTCCTCGCTTCACTTCTCTATATCCAAACCATTTTAACATTCCTTCTTAAGGTCTGTGAACCTCTCTCTCTCTCTCTATCTCTATCTCTCTCTCTCTCTCTCTCTCTCTCTCTCTCTCTCTCTCTCTCTCTCTCTCTCTCTCTCTCTCTCTCTCATGGCCAACCTCATGAGAGAGTTCCTGAAAGGAACTGGCATCAGATATATAGATAGATAGACACATGTGTCGTGCAGGAACTAATTATAAGCATGTGACTGGGTAGTTCATCGTAGAGCACATGATACTGTCAAGCACATTTTCATGTATTTTCCCTTCATAATGAATGAAAATCTTCAGCTGTATATTTAGCTACAAATTTTTACTTGAGTACTCATACTCTCGTACACATGTATATAGAATAATTATACTAAATGTAAGTTAAGTTCAAGTGATTCATATAAAAGGCCATACTATACTTTAGCATAAAAGGGAGAAATTTAACTAAAGCATTTTTTGCAATGTGTGTAAGAAATTTATAATAGACATATTTATGGTAGGGATGGGAAGTGTCTTGATATTTTGTGTGGCAGTTTTATAGTAATGAAATATTTTGCTGTATAAAGGATGAATGATTATGTGTTATACTTTGAATTTTGGCTTTCTCATTTGTTAAGATAATGATAGTTCTTTCCTAGGTAATATTCCTGATGTACTTCAAAATAATGTATGAGCTTTGTGATACATGATTAGCGAATTAATGTGTAGTTATTATTTTTTTAATGGAAAAAAAAATTGAGCGTGTTACGGATTCTTTGCCTCAACACAGTAGGATGTTGAATGCAAATACCCTTTCATATATCATGAATCCATGCTACAAATATGCAGATTTATACATGGATTATCTCCCTTACATGGGTATTTTGTGTAAGTTCTTCAACCTTATTTGTGGGCTCAATTCATATATATATATATATATATATATATATATATATATATATATATATATATTATCCCTGGGGATAGGGGAGAAAGAATACTTCCCACGTATTCCCTGCGTGTCGTAGAAGGCGACTAAAAGGGGAGGGAGCGGGGGGCTGGAAATCCTCCCCTCTCTCTTTTTTTTTAATTTTCCAAAAGAGAAGGGGAACAGGGAAGGGGCCCAGGTGAGGATATTCCCTCAAGGGCCCAGTCCTCTGTTCTCAACGCTACCTCGCTGATGCGGGAAATGGCGAATAGTATGAAAGAAAAGAAAAAGATATATATATATATATATATATATATATATATATATATATATATATATATATATATATATATATATATATATAAAGGGCAAATGAGAGTTGGGGTGAGAGAGTATCATTAAATTTTAGGGAGAATAAAAAGATGTTCTGGAAGGAGGTAAATAAAGTGCGTAAGACAAGGGAGCAAATGGGAACTTCAGTGAAGGGTGCAAATGGGGAGGTGATAACAAGTAGTGGTGATGTGAGAAGGAGATGGAGTGAGTATTTTGAAGGTTTGTTGAATGTGTTTGATGATAGAGTGGCAGATATAGGGTGTTTTGGTCGAGGTGGTGTGCAAAGTGAGAGGGTTAGGGAAAATGATTTGGTAAACAGAGAAGAGGTAGTGAAAGCTTTGCGGAAGATGAAAGCCGGCAAGGCAGCAGGTTTGGATGGTATTGCAGTGGAATCTATTAAAAAAGGGGGTGACTGTATTGTTGACTGGTTGGTAAGGTTATTTAATGTATATATGACTCATGGTGAGGTGCCTGAGGATTGGCGGAATGCGTGCATAGTGCCATTGTACAAAGGCAAAGGGGATAAGAGTGAGTGCTCAAATTACAGAGGTATAAGTTTGTTGAGTATTCCTGGTAAATTATATGGGAGGGTATTGATTGAGAGGGTGAAGGTATGTACGGAGCATCAGATTGGGGAAGAGCAGTGTGGTTTCAGAAGTGGTAGAGGATGTGTGGATCAGGTGTTTGCTTTGAAGAATGTATGTGAGAAATACTTAGAAAAGCAAATGGATTTGTATGTAGCATTTATGGATCTGGAGAAGGCATATGATAGAGTTGATAGAGATGCTCTGTTGAAGGTATTAAGAATATATGGTGTGGGAGGAAAGTTGTTAGAAGCAGTGAAAAGTTTTTATCGAGGATGTAAGGCATGTGTACATGTAGGAAGAGAGGAAAGTGATTGGTTCTCAGTGAATGTAGGTTTGCGGCAGGGGTGTGTGATGTCTCCATGGTTGTTTAATTTGTTTATGGATGGGGTTGTTAGGGAGGTAAATGCAAGAGTCCTGGAAAGAGGGGCAAGTATGAAGTCTGTTGGGGATGAGAGAGCTTGGGAAGTGAGTCAGTTGTTGTTCGCTGATGATACAGCGCTGGTGGCTGATTCATGTGAGAAACTGCAGAAGCTGGTGACTGAGTTTGGTAAAGTGTGTGGAAGAAGAAAGTTAAGAGGAAATGTGAATAAGAGCAAGGTTATTAGGTACAGTAGGGTTGAGGGTCAAGTCAATTGGGAGGTGAGTTTGAACGGAGAAAAAGTGGAGGAAGTGAAGTGTTTTAGATATCTGGGAGTGGATCTGGCAGCGGATGGAACCATGGAAGCGTAAGTGGATCATAGGGTGGGGGAGGGGGCGAAAATTCTGGGGGCCTTGAAGAATGTGTGGAAGTCGAGAACAGTATCTCGGAAAGCAAAAATGGGTATGTTTGAAGGAATAGTGGTTCCAACAATGTTGTATGGTTGCGAGGCGTGGGCTATGGATAGAGTTGTGCGCAGGAGGATGGATGTGCTGGAAATGAGATGTTTGAGGACAATGTGTGGTGTGAGGTGGTTTGATCGAGTGAGTAACGTAAGGGTAAGAGAGATGTGTGGAAATAAAAAGAGCGTGGTTGAGAGAGCAGAAGAGGGTGTTTTGAAGTGGTTTGGGCACATGGAGAGGATGAGTGAGGAAAGATTGACCAAGAGGATATATGTGTCGGAGGTGGAGGGGGCAAGGAGAAGAGGGAGACCAAATTGGAGGTGGAAAGATGGAGTGAAAAAGATTTTGTGTGATCGGGGCCTGAACATGCAGGAGGGTGAAAGGAGGGCAAGGAATAGAGTGAATTGGAGCGATGTGGTATACCGGGGTTGACGTGCTGTCAGTGGATTGAATCAAGGCATGGGAAGCGTCTGGGGTAAACCATGGAAAGCTGTGTAGGTATGTATATTTGCGTGTGTGGACGTATGTATATACATGTGTATGGGGGGGGTTGGGCCATTTCTTTCGTCTGTTTCCTTGCGCTACCTCGCCAACGCGGGAGACAGCGACAAAGTATAAAAAAAAAAAAAAAAAAATATATATATATAAATATATCTCTTGACCTCCTGTCTCTTTCTTTTATACATCTCCCACTCAATTGCATTTTTTCCCAGCAAAAATCGTCCAAATGCCTCTCTCTTCTCTTTCACTAATACTCTTACTTCTTCATCCCACCACTCACTACCCTTTCTAATCAACCCACCTCCCACTCTTCTCATGCCACAAGCATCTTTTGCGCAATCCATCACTGATTCCCTAAATACATCCCATTCCTCCCCCACTCCCCTTACTTCCATTGTTCTCACCTTTTTCCATTCTGTACTCAGTCTCTCCTGGTACTTCCTCACACAGGTCTCCTTCTCAAGCTCACTTACTCTCACCACCCTCTTCACCCCAACATTCACTCTTCTTTTCTGAAAACCCATACAAATCTTCACCTTAGCCTCCACAAGATAATGATCAGACATCCCTCCAGTTGCACCTCTCAGCACATTAACATCCAAAAGTCTCTCTTTCGCACGCCTGTCAATTAACACGTAATCCAATAACGCTCTCTGGCCATCTCTCCTACTTACATAAGTATACTTATGTATATCTCGCTTTTTAAACCAGGTATTCCCAATTATCAGTCCTTTTTCAGCACATAAATCTACAAGCTCTTCACCATTTCCATTTACAACACTGAACACCCCATGTATACCAATTATTCCCTCAACTGCCACATTACTCACCTTTGCATTCAAATCACCCATCACTATGACCCGGTCTCGTGCATCAAAACCACTAACACACTCATTCAGCTGCTCCCAAAACACTTGCCTCTCTTGATCTTTCTTCTCATGCCCAGGTGCATATGCACCAATAATCACCCACCTCTCTCCATCAACTTTCAGTTTTACCCATATTAATCGAGAATTTACTTTCTTACACTCTATCACATACTCCCACAACTCCTGTTTCAGGAGTATTGCTACTCCTTCCCTTGCTCTTGTCCTCTCACTAACCCCTGACTTTACTCCCCAGACATTCCCAAACCACTCTTCCCCTTTACCCTTGAGCTTCGTTTCACTCAGAGCCAAAACATCCAGGTTCCTTTCCTCAAACATACTACCTATCTCTCCTTTTTCACATCTTGGTTACATCCACACACATTTAGGCACCCCACTCTGAGCCTTCGAGGAGGATGAGCACTCCCCGCGTGACTCCTTCTTCTGTTTCCCATTTTAGAAAGTTAATACGAGGAGGGGAGGATTTCTGGCCCCCCGCTCCCGTCCCCTCTAGTCGCTTTCTACGACACGCGAGGAATACGTGGGAAGTATTCTTTCACCCCTATCCCCAGGGATAATATACATATATACATACATATACACACACACACACATACACACACACACGCACACACACACACACACACACACACACACACATACATATATATACATATGAGAAATGTAAGAAACAATTTAGAAAACTGAAACTTCCAGCTTGAAATGAATGAAAAAAAAGAATCACATAATGGTTCAACCTCTGGCTATGGAAAAAAGGAAATGTATAATTTATTTACACAAACGTCAATAGCAGTTCTCATCAATTTAACCACTGTATCAATAAGCTTCAATGTCTAAGCTACATTTTTCTCCAATTTCACTATTTTCCTTCACATTTTCAATTGTGTCTGAAGGTTCTACTTCAAGAGTGATTGTTTTTCCAGTAAGGGCCTTCACATCTTGGTTTCATGCATGTAGCAACTGCCAGGGGATACCAGACACTTGTCTTGCTCTTCTAGACGTATTCATTACTCCTATGAGCTGTGACCAACTTCCTGGGAAATCTTCGATCAGTATATTATGGCTTGTGTAGAGGGTGAGGAGGAGGTGTGGTGTTGCTGACGCGCCCTCCCGTCCTGGAGTTGTGAGGTGAAAAAAAGGGCAAATGAGAGTTGGGGTGAGAGAGTATCATTAAATTTTAGGGAGAATAAAAAGATGTTCTGGAAGGAGGTAAATAAAGTGCGTAAGACAAGGGAGCAAATGGGAACTTCAGTGAAGGGCGCAAATGGGGAGGTGATAACAAGTAGTGGTGATGTGAGAAGGAGATGGAGTGAGTATTTTGAAGGTTTGTTGAAAGTATTTGATGATAGAGTGGCAGATATAGGGTGTTTTGGTCGAGGTGGTGTGCAAAGTGAGAGGGTTAGGGAAAATGATTTGGTAAACAGAGAAGAGGTAGTGAAAGCTTTGCGGAAGATGAAAGCCGGCAAGGCAGCAGGTTTGGATGGTATTGCAGTGGAATCTATTAAAAAAGGGGGTGACTGTAATGTTGACTGGTTGGTAAGGTTATTTAATGTATGTATGACTCATGGTGAGGTGCCTGAGGATTGGCGGAATGCGTGCATAGTGCCATTGTACAAAGGCAAAGGGGATAAGAGTGAGTGCTCAAATTACAGAGGTATAAGTTTGTTGAGTATTCCTGGTAAATTATATGGGAGGGTATTGATTGAGAGGGTGAAGGCATGTACAGAGCATCAGATTGGGGAAGAGCAGTGTGGTTTCAGAAGTGGTAGAGGATGTGTGGATCAGGTGTTTGCTTTGAAGAATGTATGTGAGAAATACTTAGAAAAGCAAATGGATTTGTATGTAGCATTTATGGATCTGGAGAAGGCATATGATAGAGTTGATAGAGATGCTCTGTGGAAGGTATTAAGAATATATGGTGTGGGAGGAAAGTTGTTAGAAGCAGTGAAAAGTTTTTATCGAGGATGTAAGGCATGTGTACGTGTAGGAAGAGAGGAAAGTGATTGGTTCTCAGTGAATGTAGGTTTGCGGCAGGGGTGTGTGATGTCTCCATGGTTGTTTAATTTGTTTATGGATGGGGTTGTTAGGGAGGTAAATGCAAGAGTTTTGGAAAGAGGGGCAAGTATGAAGTCTGTTGGGGATGAGAGAGCTTGGGAAGTGAGTCAGTTGTTGTTCGCTGATGATACAGCGCTGGTGGCTGATTCATGTGAGAAACTGCAGAAGCTGGTGACTGAGTTTGGTAAAGTGTGTGGAAGAAGAAAGTTAAGAGTAAATGTGAATAAGAGCAAGGTTATTAGGTACAGTAGGGTTGAGGGTCAAGTCAATTGGGAGGTGAGTTTGAATGGAGAAAAACTGGAGGAAGTGAAGTGTTTTAGATATCTGGGAGTGGATCTGGCAGCGGATGGAACCATGGAAGCAGGAAGTGGATCATAGGGTGGGGGAGGGGGCGAAAATCTGGGGGCCTTGAAGAATGTGTGGAAGTCGAGAACATTATCTCGGAAAGCAAAAATGGGTATGTTTGAAGGAATAGTGGTTCCAACAATGTTGTATGGTTGCGAGGCGTGGGCTATGGATAGAGTTGTGCGCAGGAGGATGGATGTGCTGGAAATGAGATGTTTGAGGACAATGTGTGGTGTGAGGTGGTTTGATCGAGTGAGTAACGTAAGGGTAAGAGAGATGTGTGGAAATAAAAAGAGCGTGGTTGAGAGAGCAGAAGAGGGTGTTTTGAAGTGGTTTGGGCACATGGAGAGGATGAGTGAGGAAAGATTGACCAAGAGGATATATGTGTCGGAGGTGGAGGGAACAAGGAGAAGAGGGAGACCAAATTGGAGGTGGAAAGATGGAGTGAAAAAGATTTTGTGTGATCGGGGCCTGAACATGCAGGAGGGTGAAAGGAGGGCAAGGAATAGAGTGAATTGGAGCGATGTGGTATACCGGGGTTGACGTGCTGTCAGTGGATTGAAGCAAGGCATGTGAAGCGTCTGGGGTAAACCATGGAAAGCTGTGTAGGTATGTATATTTGCGTGTGTGGACGTATGTATATACATGTGTATGGGGGGGGTTGGGCCATTTCTTTCGTCTGTTTCCTTGCGCTACCTCGCAAACGCGGGAGACAGCGACAAAGTATAATAAAATAAATAATATATATATATATATATATATATATATATATATATATATATATATATATATATATATATATATATATATATATGTATATTTTTTTTTTTTATTATACTTTGTCGCTGTCTCCTGCGTTTGCGAGGTAGCGCAAGGAAACAGACGAAAGAAATGGCCCAACCCCCCCCATACACATGTATATACATACGTCCACACATGCAAATATACATACCTACACAGCTTTCCATGGTTTACCCCAGACGCTTCACATGCCTTGATTCAATCCACTGACAGCACGTCAACCCCAGTATACCACATCGCTCCAATTCACTCTATTCCTTGCCCTCCTTTCACCCTCCTGCATGTTCAGGCCCCGATCACACAAAATCTTTTTCACTCCATCTTTCCACCTCCAATTTGGTCTCCCTCTTCTCCTCGTTCCCTCCACCTCCGACACATATATCCTCTTGGTCAATCTTTCCTCACTCATTCTCTCCATGTGCCCAAACCACTTCAAAACACCCTCTTCTGCTCTCTCAACCAAGCTCTTTTTATTTCCACACATCTCTCTTACCCTTACGTTACTCACTCGATCAAACCACCTCACACCACACATTGTCCTCAAACATCTCATTTCCAGCACATCCATCCTCCTGCGCACAACTCTATCCATAGCCCACGCCTCGCAACCATACAGCATTATTGGAACCACTATTCCTTCAAACATACCCATATATATATTAATATATATAAATTTTTTTTTATTATTATAGTTTGTTGTTGTCTCCCCTGTTAGCGTCGTAGCGCAAGGAAACAGACCAAAGAATGGCCCAACCCACCCACATACACATGTATATACATACACGTCCACACATGTACATGTACATACCTCTGCATCTCAACGTATACATATATATACACTCACAAACATATACATATATACACATGTACATAATTCATACTGTCTGCCCATATTCATTTCCATCGCCACCCCGCCTCACATGAAATAACAACCCCCTTCCCCCTGCATGTGCACGAGGTAGTGCTAGGAAAAGGCAACAAAAGCAAATTCGTTCACACTCAGTCTCTAGCTGTCATGTATAATGCACTGAAACCAGATCTCCCATTGCACATCCAGGCCCAACAGAACTTTCGATAGTTTACCCCAGACGCTTCACATGCCCTGGTTCAATACATTGATAGTACACTGACCCGGTATACCACATCGTTCCAATTCACTCTATTCCTTGCATGTGTTTCACCTTCCTGCATGTTCAGTTCCTGATCACTCAAAATCTTTTTCACTTCATCTTTCCACCTCCAATTTGGTCTCCCACTTCTGACACATATATCCTCTTTGTCAATCTTCCTCACTCATTCTCTCCATGTGACCAAACCATTTGAAGATACCCTCTTCTGTTCTCTCAACCACACTGTTGTTATTACCACACATCTCTCTTACCATTTAGTTACTCAGTCAAACCACCTCACACCTCAAATTGCCCTCATGCATTTCATTTCCGATATATCTCTCCTCCTTATCACAACCCTATCTTCAGTCCATTCCTCTCAACCATATAACATTATTGGAACCCCTATCCCTTCAAACATACCCGTTTTTGCTCTTCGAGATAACGTTATCGTCTTCCACACATTCTTCAACGCTCCCAGAACCTTTTCCCCCACCCTCACCCTGTGACTCACTTCCATTTCCATGGTTCCATCCACTGCTATGCCCACTCCCTGACATCTAAAACACTTCAATTCCTCCAGTTTTTCTCCATTCAAACTTACCACTCAATTGACTTGTCCCTCAACGCTACTGAACCTAATAACCTTCCTCATATTCACATTTACTTTCAACTTTCTTTCAAACACTGTACCAAATGCATTCACCAGCTTCTGCAGTTTCTCACCTGAATCAGCCACTAGCTCTGTATCATCAGCAAACAACTGACTCACTTCCCAAGCCCTCTCATCCACAAGAGACTGCATACTTGCCCCTCTCTCCAAGACTCTTGCATTCATCTCCCTGACCACCCCATCCAGAAACAAATTAAACAACCATGGAGATATCATGCACCCCTGCCGCAAACTGACATTCACTGGAACCAGTAACTTTCCTCTCTTCCTTGGTAAAAACTCTTCACTGTTTCTAGCACCTTACCTCCCACACCATGTACTCTTTTAATCTTCCACAAAGTATTTCTATTAACCCTATCATATGCCTTCTCTAGATCCATGAATAGTACATACAAATCCATCTGTTTTTCTAAGTATTTCTCACATACATTCTTCAAAGCAAACACCTGATCCATACATCCTCTACTACTTCTGAAACCACACTGCTCTTCCCCAGTCTGATACTCTGTACATACCTTTACCCTCTCACTCAATATCACAGGAATACTCAACAAACTTATGCCTCTGTAATTTGAACACTCACCTTTATCCCCTTTGTCTTTGTACAGTGGCATTATGCATGTATTCTGCCAATCCTCAGGCACTTCACCATGATCCATATTCCACTGCAATACCATCCAAACCTACCACCTTGCCAGCTTTCATCTTCCGCAAAGCTTTCACTACCTCTTCTATGTTTACCAAACCATTTTCCCTGACCCTCTCACTACGCATACCACCCTTACCAAAACATTCTATATGTGCCAGTCTATCATAAAACACATTCAACAAACCTTCAAAATACTTCATCTCCTTCTCACTTCATCACTACTTGTTATTACGTCCCCATTAGCCCCCTTCACCGATGTTCCCATTTGTTCTCTTGTCTCATGCACTTTATTTACCTCCTTCCAAAATATCTTTGTATTCTCCCTAAAATTTAATGATACTCTCACCCCTACTCTCATTTGCCCTCCTTTTCACATCTTGCCCTTTTTTCTTTACCTCCAGCCACTTTATTTTATACATCTTCCTGTCATTTGCACTACTTTCTTGCAAAAATCATCCAAATGCCTGTCTTCTCTTTCACTAACAATCTTACTTCTTCATCCCACCATTCACTATCCTTTCTAAACTGCCCATCTCCCACCTTTCTCTTGCTTCAAGCATCTTTTGCACAAGCCATCACTGCTTCCCTAATATACATCCCATTCTTCCCCCACTCCTCTTACATCATTTGGTCTCACCTTTTGCCATTCTGCACTCAATCTCTCCTGGTACTTCTTCACACAAGCCTCCTTTCCAAGCTCACTACTCTCACAACTCTCTTCTCCCCAATATTCTCTCTTCTTTTCTGAAATACTCTACAAATCTTCACCTTTGCCTCCACAAGATAGTGATCAGACTGATCAGACATCCCTCTAGCTGCCCCTGTGAGCACATTTACATCCAAAAGTCTCTCTTTCACACACCTATCAATTAACATGTAATCCAATAAGGCCCTCTGGCCATCTCTCCTACTACATATGTATACTTATGTATATCTCTCTTTTTGAACCAGATATTCCCAATCAACATTCCTTTTTCATTACACAAATCTACAAGCTCTTCACCATTTCCATTTACAACACTGAACATCCCAAGTATGCCAATTATACCCTCAACTGCCACATTACTCACCTTTGCATTTAAATCACTCATCACTATAACCTGGTCTTGTGCATCAAAGCTTCTAACACACTCACTCAGCTGCTCCCAAAACACTTGCCTCTCATGATATTTCTTCTCATGACCAGGTGCATAGGCACCAATAATCATGCATCTCTCTCTACTCACCTTCAGTTTTACCCATATCAATCTAGAATTTACTTTCTTGTAATCTTTCACATATTCCCACAACTCCTGCTTCAGGTGATGCTTCTTCCTTTGCTCTTGCCCTCTCACCAACCCCTGACTTTACTCCCATGATATTCCCAAACCACTCATCTCCTTTACTTTTGAGCTTCGTTTCACTGAGGGCCAAAACATCCAGGTTCCTTTCATCAAACATACTACATTTATCCACACACATTTAGTGACCCCAATCTGAGCCTTTGAGGAGGATGAGCACTCCCCGCATGATTCCTTCTTCTGTTTCCCCTTTTAGAAGTTTATATACAAGGAGGGGGTTTCCAGCCCCCCCGCTCCCGCCCCCTTTAGTTGCCTTCTATTACATGCGGGAAGTATACACAATTATATATGTATGTGAGTAGGAGAGATGGTCAGTGGGCATTATTAGGTTAGGTACAGTAAACCCTCGATTTAACGGACTAGTAGCAGGAAGGGGTGCCCATTAATGCCGAAAGTTCGTTAAATTGGATGTAACCTATTTTTTTTAACTCCTCTATCACTGTAGGGTTTAGTGTGTGGTACAATAGTTGGGTGGCGGGCACCCAGCAGTACGGAAACACTCGGCTGGCAGTTGGAGGCATGAGTCAGACTGAGATAGAGGTGATGCCACCCCTCTCCTGTGAAATGATACTCCTTTATAATAAAGTGAGGATGGACTACCTGCTTTCATTGCACTTCTTACATGGCACCGTGAGTAGGATTTAAACTTATGTGGAAAAATCCCAAATTATCACAAGGCTGCTCCCCTTCTTCAGGAGACGGGGTGCTCCCAAGGAAATCACCTTGGACAGGAGAACCAATTAAGACAGCGAGGAGATGGAAGGTTTCCTACAAAAAATAGGGAATCATGGTGTGCATCTCCTCAGCCCACTTTTCCCTGTCCAATGGACACCCCAAAGCAGCAGTAAAGGCAGCCAAACGAGTGTTGACGGACAACATGGGTGTTGGAGGTAGCTTGCACAACAGCAAAGCAACTCAGGGTATGCTCCAATATCATGTTCTAATAATTGTACTGAAGTTGCATATCAAACAAAACACCGACAACCCCTATATGATCACTATCTTCACACCTAAACCTTAGCACTTTTGGATAAAGTTGAAGGAAATAAATTGTCTACTACTAATTCTCTGTTGGAGTTGATGAGGCCACCTTCACAAAATGGAGTGTACACCATAGTGTATATACTAATACACAAGCTGGATATAAGAAAAGGAAGAAAGCTTAATGCATAAATACTGTCAAGAGCCTTTGAGATAACAGTAAATACAAGTTTCTGGTAGGACGAATAGACATTAGTAACATAGGTATCAATATCATGTGAAAACCATACTGGTGATAAGAGATGAGACTAAAACTCATGATTCTTCAAAAACTTGGAGATAGAAATTCAACAGCTTTGGGACCAAAGCATCAGGATGATAACTGAAAAAATTAGGAAGGTTATCCTCTTTTGTAACCATGCATGTTTCCCAGATGAAAGACAACTGGGTTTTCAGCAAAAAGTAAAACAGAAGAACAAACAGGAAAAGGCTCATAAGCAACTACTTCAAAACATGAGGAATAACAAACATTTGATATATACACCCTACTTGTCTCCAGAGATGGGCTTATTAGACTGTATGACAAATATTATCCAGAAGTGAACAGGATCAGTAAGATATGTATCATGGGTTGAAGGAATGCTGGAGTCATCCACAGTGGAGTCAGAGGAAAAGATCCAAAAGGAGTACAAGACAGCATATGGAAACAACAGATGACAGGAGCTTTGACGATCCATGGCATTGTTATCTGCAGGAGGATAGTACAGTAATAATATCCTGAGGTTATGATTTAGTTTTTGGTAGTGAAATAAAAGGCACCTCCCTGTCCGTCAATCCCTCCAGTGTAGAACCTAGCAGGCAGAAAGCTAAGAAGGATCAAAATGTAGAATGGCAGGATTATTCTGCCATAGAAATTTTACAGAAAAGTGGTAATGGGAAAAGTTCCTGACTCTGACTGGATTGGGCTTGGAAGGTAGTCTTAAATCTAATATATAAAAGATCTTAAAACAGTAATATCATAAGTGCAGAAAAGTAAAGGAGATTAACATTTGTTTAAAGTACCTTTAGCCAAAGATCTTACCTGAAACACCTGTTAAAGAAAGAAAAATTTTCACATTTCCCTTTGCATAAAGGGGTGCTTCACTTTACAAGTAAAATATATGCATTATTTTTTGTTGTTGAAAACTGAATGGGTTGTGGGAAGAAGCATTTTGTGGTCTAATTCACTAGATTCCTCACTCTTATGGCCTCAGAGCAAGAGTAATTGAACAATGAAGTGAATGTAGTTACAATATCAGAGGAAGAAAGGTTGTATGCCTCCATTTGTATTACTTTAAGTTTGTTAAAGGTCCAGCATATACATGTATGGAGGTGGATGAAGTTGGTCTACATGGTGCACGAACGTCCTTCTGTTTATGTCCATCTCACCATGAAGATCTCCATACTGTTTTGTCACTGCTTTTAGCTGTCGTTTCTGGAATGAGTTGTATGTCTGCACCATTACTGAAATGGCAAGTACTTAATGTGAAACACATGTCTGATAGGTCTCAGACCTAATGCCAAGCCCATTGTGACTGGTCTGTTTGGATAGATGAGCCATGAGATCCAGCATTCTCAAACTTCCTCACATCAGCAAAAAGGAAGGAGGCACACCCATGGTGGTATGGCAGGTTGTCCTGTAGTTGAGACAAAATCGACTGATGCATTTACACTCATTTCATGGAGATCCCTCTATACATTTAATGGCTTGTTTGAAGGTTTGTATGAAACCTTCTGGCTCACTGTTCTAGCTTGGGTTTACAGAGACCATCGACATTTAGAAAAGCCATCAATTTGTCTGTCGTGAACTGACTACCAATTTTTTAGAAGATCCTCTTTGGCAGTCTGTGGCAAGTGAAGATCTTCATGAGCTCTTATATGGTGCCTTGTTCTGTGGCAGTTTGCATTGGAGGTATCTGTGGCCAACTACTATATGCGTCCACAACTATAAGATACGACTGGCCAAGGAAGGGGCCAGCATAGTCCTCATGCTCATTGTCAAGGATATTGTGGAAACTCTTATAGATGTAAAACTATTGGTCATTCTTGAAGGAGGAGCAGTCGTGATTGTTACAGACAAACTGAGTTCTTTCACATTATTTAGCTGTCTTATGACAGTGACTGTGTTTGTATGATTTATTATCTATTTATTTTTTATTATATTTTGTCGCTGTCTCCCAAGTTAGCGAGGTAGCACAAGGAAACAGATGAAAAAATGGCCCAACTCACTCGTATACACATGCATATACATACATGTCCACACACACACGCATATACATACCTATACATTTCAACGTTTTTTTTTTTTTTTTTTTTATACTTTGTCGCTGTCTCCCGCGTTTGCGAGGTAGCGCAAGGAAACAGACGAAAGAAATGGCCCAACCCCCCCCCCATACACATGTACATACACACTCCACACACGCAAATATACATACCTACACAGCTTTCCATGGTTTACCCCAGACGCTTCACATGCCTTGATTCACTCCACTGACAGCACGTCAACCCCTGTATACCACATCGCTCCAATTCACTCTATTCCTTGCCCTCCTTTCACCCTCCTGCATGTTCAGGCCCCGATCACACAAAATCTTTTTCACTCCATCTTTCCACCTCCAATTTGGTCTCCCTCTTCTCCTCATTCCCTCCACCTCCGACACATATATCCTCTTGGTCAATCTTTCCTCACTCATTCTCTCCATGTGCCCAAACCATTTCAAAACACCCTCTTCTGCTCTCTCAACCACGCTCTTTTTATTTCCACACATCTCTCTTACCCTTACGTTACTTACTCGATCAAACCACCTCACACCACACATTGTCCTCAAACATCTCATTTCCAGCACATCCATCCTCCTGCGCACAACTCTATCCATAGCCCACGCCTCGCAACCATACAACATTGTTGGAACCACTATTCCTTCAAACATACCCATTTTTGCTTTCCGAGATAATGTTCTCGACTTCCACACATTTTTCAAGGCTCCCAAAATTTTCGCCCCCTCCCCCACCCTATGATCCACTTCCGCTTCCATGGTTCCATCCGCTGCCAGATCCACTCCCAGATATCTAAAACACTTCACTTCCTCCAGTTTTTCTCCATTCAAACTCACCTCCCAATTGACTTGACCCTCAACCCTACTGTACCTAATAACCTTGCTCTTATTCACATTTACTCTTAACTTTCTTCTTCCACACACTTTACCAAACTCAGTCACCAGCTTCTGCAGTTTCTCACATGAATCAGCCACCAGCGCTGTATCATCAGCGAACAACAACTGACTCACTTCCCAAGCTCTCTCATCCCCAACAGACTTCATACTTGCCCCTCTTTCCAGGACTCTTGCATTTACCTCCCTAACAACCCCATCCATAAACAAATTAAACAACCATGGAGACATCACACACCCCTGCCGCAAACCTACATTCACTGAGAACCAATCACTTTCCTCTCTTCCTACACGTACACATGCCTTACATCCTCGATAAAAACTTTTCACTGCTTCTAACAACTTGCCTCCCACACCATATATTCTTAATACCTTCCACAGAGCATCTCTATCAACTCTATCATATGCCTTCTCCAGATCCATAAATGCTACATACAAATCCATTTGCTTTTCTAAGTATTTCTCACATACATTCTTCAAAGCAAACACCTGATCCACACATCCTCTACCACTTCTGAAACCGCACTGCTCTTCCCCAATCTGATGCTCTGTACATGCCTTCACCCTCTCAATCAATACCCTCCCATATAATTTACCAGGAATACTCAACAAACTTATACCTCTGTAATTTGAGCACTCACTCTTATCCCCTTTGCCTTTGTACAATGGCACTATGCATGCATTCCGCCAATCCTCAGGCACCTCACCATGAGTCATACATACATTAAATAACCTTACCAACCAGTCAACAATACAGTCACCCCCTTTTTTAATAAATTCCACTGCAATACCATCCAAACCTGCTGCCTTGCCGGCTTTCATCTTCCGCAAAGCTTTTACTACCTCTTCTCTGTTTACCAAATCATTTTCCCTAACCCTCTCACTTTGCACACCACCTCGACCAAAACACCCTATATCTGCCACTCTGTCATCAGACACATTCAACAAACCTTCAAAATACTCATTCCATCTCCTTCTCACATCACCACTACTTGTTATCACCTCCCCATTTACGCCCTTCACTGAAGTTCCCATTTGCTCCCTTGTCTTACGCACCCTATTTACCTCCTTCCAGAACATCTTTTTATTCTCCCTAAAATTTACTGATAGTCTCTCACCCCAACTCTCATTTGCCCTTTTTTTCACCTCTTGCACCTTTCTCTTGACCTCCTGTCTCTTTCTTTTATACTTCTCCCACTCAATTGCATTTTTTCCCTGCAAAAATCGTCCAAATGCCTCTCTCTTCTCTTTCACTAATACTCTTACTTCTTCATCCCACCACTCACTACCCTTTCTAAACAGCCCACCTCCCACTCTTCTCATGCCACAAGCATCTTTTGCGCAATCCATCACTGATTCCCTAAATACATCCCATTCCTCCCCCACTCCCCTTACTTCCATTGTTCTCACCTTTTTCCATTCTGTACACAGTCTCTCCTGGTACTTCCCCACACAGGTCTCCTTCCCAAGCTCACTTACTCTCACCACCTTCTTCACCCCAACATTCACTCCTCTTTTCTGAAAACCCATACTAATCTTCACCTTAGCCTCCACAAGATAATGATCAGACATCCCTCCAGTTGCACCTCTCAGCACATTAACATCCAAAAGTCTCTCTTTCGCACGCCTGTCAATTAACACGTAATCCAATAACGCTCTCTGGCCATCTCTCCTACTTACATAAGTATACTTATGTATATCTCGCTTTTTAAACCAGGTATTCCCAATCATCAGTCCTTTTTCAGCACATAAATCTACAAGCTCTTCACCATTTCCATTTACAACACTGAACACCCCATGCATACCAATTATTCCCTCAACTGCCACATTACTCACCTTTGCATTCAAATCACCCATCACTATAACCCGGTCTCGTGCATCAAAACCGCTAACACACTCATTCAGCTGCTCCCAAAACACTTGCCTCTCATGATCTTTCTTCTCATGCCCAGGTGCATATGCACCAATAATCACCCACCTCTCTCCATCAACTTTCAATTTTACCCATATTAATCGAGAATTTACTTTCTTACATTCTATCACATACTCCCACAACTCCTGTTTCAGGAGTATTGCTACTCCTTCCCTTGCTCTTGTCCTCTCACTAACCCCTGACTTCACTCCCCAGACATTTCCAAACCACTCTTCCCCTTTACCCTTGAGCTTCGTTTCACTCAGAGCCAAAACATCCAGGTTCCTTTCCTCAAACATACTACCTATCTCTCCTTTTTTCACATCTTGGTTACATCCACACACATTTAGGCACCCCACTCTGAGCCTTCGAGGAGGATGATCACTCCCCGCGTGACTCCTTCTTCTGTTTCCCATTTTAGAAAGTTAATACAAGGAGGGGAGGATTTCCGGCCCCCCGCTCACGTCCCCTCTAGTCGCTTTCTACGACACGCGAGGAATACGTGGGAAGTATTCTTTCACCCCTATCCCCAGGGATAATATACATATATATATACATATACACACACACACACATACACACACATACGCACATACACACACACACACACACATACATATATATGTATACATTTATATATATATATACATAGACATATACATATATACACATGTACATAATTCATACTTGCTGCCTTTATTCATTCCCATTGCCACCCGGCCACACATGAAATGACACCCCCTGCCCCAACACACACGAGGTAGTGCTAGGAAAAGACAACCAGGCCACATTCGTCACAATCAGTCTCTAGCTGTTATGTATAATGTACTGAAACCACAACTCCCTTTCCACATCCGGGCTCCACAAAACTTTCTATGGTTTACCCCAGCCACTTCACATGCCCTGGTTGAATCCATTGACAGCACGTCGACCCCGGTATACCACATTGTTCCAGTTCACTCTATTCCTTGCACGCCTTTCACCCTCCTGCATGTTTAGGCCCCAATCGCTCAAAATCTTTTTCACTCCATCCTTCCACCTCCAATTTGGTCCCCCACTTCTCGTCGTTCCCTCCACCTTTGACACATATATCCTCTTTGTCAATCTTTTCTCACGCATTCTCTCCATGTGACCAAACCATTTCAATACACCCTCTTTTGCTCTTTCAACCACACTCTTTTTATTGCCACACATCTCTCTTACCCTTTCATTACTTACTCGATCAAACCACCTCACACCACATATTGTCCTCAAACATCTCATTTCCAACACATCCACCCTTCTCCACACAACCGTATCTATAGCCCATGCCTCACATCCATAAAACATTGTTGGAACCACTATTCCTTCAAACATACCCATTTTTGCTTTTTGAGATAATGTTCTCGCCTTCCACACATTTTTCAATGCTCCCAGAACTTTTGCCCCCTCCCCCACCCTGTGACTCTCTTCCACTTCCATGGTTCTGTCCGCTGCCAGATCCACTCCCAGATATCTAAAACACTTCACTTACTTCAGTTTTTCTCCATTCAAACTTACCTCCCAAATGACTTGTCCCTCAACCCTACTGTACTTAATAGCCTTGCTCTTATTCACATTTACTCTCAGCTTTCTTTCTCACACTTTACCAAACTCAGTCACCAGCTTCTGCAGTTTCTCACCCGAATCAGCCACCAGCGCTGTATCACCAGCGAACAACAACTGACTCACTTCCCAAGCCCTCTCATCCACAACAGACTTCATACTTGCCCCTCTCTCCAAAACTCTTGCATTCACTTCCCTAAGAGCCCCATCCATAAACAAATTGAACAACCATGGAGACATCACGCACCCCTGCCGCAAACTGACATTCACTGGGAACCGATCACTTTCCTTTCTTCGTACTCGTACACATGCCTTACATCCTCGATAAAAACTTTTCACTGCTTCTAGCAACTTGCCTCCCACACCATATACTCTTAATACCTTCCACAGAGCATCTCTATCAACTGTATCATATGCCTTCTCCAGATCCATAAATGCTACATACAAATCCATTTGTTTTTCTAAGTATTTCTCACATACATTCTTCAAAGCAAACACCTGATCGACACATCTTCTACCACTTCTGAAACCACACTGCTCTTCCCCAATCTGATGCTCTGTACCCGCCTTGACCCTCTTGATCAGTACTCTCCCATATAATTTCCCAGGAATACTCAACAGACTTATACCTCTGTAATTTGAACCCTCATCTTTATCCCCTTTGCCTTTGTACAATGGCACTATGCATGCATTTTGCCAATCCTCAGGTACTTCACCATGAGCCATACGTACATTGAATATCCTCACCAAACAGTCAACAACACAGTCACCCCCATTTTCAGTATATTCCAGAGCAGTACCATCCAAACCTGCTGCCTTGCCGGCTTTCATCTCCTGCAAAGCTTTAGCTACCTCTTCTCTATTTGTCAAACTATTCTCCCTGACCCTTTCACTTTGCACACCATCTCGACCATGACGATATATCTGCCACTCCTATCATCTAACACATTCAACAAACCTTCAAAATACACACTCCATCTCCTTCCCTCATCACCACTACTTGTTATTACCTCCCCATTAGCCCCCTTCACCAATGTACTGATTTGTTCTCTTGTCTTATGTACTTTATTTACCTCCTTCCAAAACATCTTTTTATTCTCCCTAAAATTTAATGATACTCTCTCACCCCAACTCTTATTTGCCTTCTTTTTCACCTCTTGCACCTTTCTCTTGACCTCTTGCCTCTTTATTTTGTACATCTCCCAGTCATTTGCACTATTTCCCTGCAAAAATTGCCCAAATGCCTCTCTCTTCTCTTTCATTAATAATCTTACTTCTTCATCCCACCACTCGCTACCCTTTCTAATCTGCCCACCCCAACCTTTCTCATGCCACAAACATCTTTTGCGCAAGCCATCACTGCTTCCCTAAATATATCCCATTCCTCCCCCACTCCCCTTGTGTCCTTCTCTCACCTTTTTCCATTCTGCACTCAATCTCTCCTGGTACTTCCTCACACAAGTCTCCTTCCCAAGCTCACTTACTCTCACCACTCTATTCATCCCAAGAGAGTGGTGAAAGTATGATATTATGTATTTTTCATACATGTTTTTTCTGTCCTTCCTAGAGGAGTTGGAACTTATACCCATTGAAAAGGATGTTGTTCTTGGTGGCCCAGTGGAAGACTTCATTTATGTCTGATTGTAACCTCTGCTGATGTGATTTTCATACTGATATTAGTACCATCTGCAAAGGCTGATGTGAAAGTATGACTTATGCTTGCATTAGTGTCAGACATAAGAATGAGGAACAGGAGGGACACAAGTCCAGTTTTCTGTGGAAATGAGCTTTTTATGTGGAGGCACTGGAGTTCTGGTTTACAACTACATGTTATCATATGTATGGTATATCCATCTCCCAGTTTCTTTGGTCATTCCCATCTAATGTATTTTGTGCACTGGGACACCATGGGCACATTTACCAAATGCTTTTGCAAAGTCTTTCTAAATCATATCAGCATTCTCTTTCTTCTCCAGAGCTTCAACAATCTTATCACAGTGATCAAGCAACTGAGGTAGGCAAGATCTTCTCACCCTGAAACCAAGTTGGGTTATGCAGACTGATCGATTCCATAAATTCAGACAGTTTGTCTTTTAGGATTCCGTCGAAGCTTTTAATGATGTAAGATGTAAATGGTATAGGTCAACAGTTTTCTCCATTGTTTTGCTCCCCTTTTGTGGAGTATGGTGATGTGAGTCAGTTTCAGACTCTCTGGGATGGCACCAGAATCTAGACTTTCTTCTGAGGATATTTAGTGCTTGTGCAAGAGGTTTTTGCATCCTTTTTGAAGATTGAGCTCCAACGGTCCAAGTCTTGGGGCAGAGTGCATGGGCATTCTGTCAATGTCCCTCTCAAAATCCTTTGGTGAGGTGGTGATATCCACTATGTTTAACAATGGAGGGTCACCGTTGAGGAAGAAATCATTTGGATTGTTCAGGGTGATTCTTGGCTCACTGAATATTTCATGCTGCTTTCTCTGGTGTCACTCTTTTCCCGGCAGTTATCTGTAAAATGCCCTTTTTTTTTAAGAGACCAATGAAGTTCATGGCCTTTGTTTGTGTTTTGCATGTGAATGAAAGTACTTTGTGTTATTTCTGTTATCATTCATGGCTTTCTTCATCTGCTTCCTTTTCATGCATTTCATATGATATTTTGAGTTTATGGTTTGTATCTGTTAGTTCATTTGATAGGTTTTCTTTCCTTTGCTGGTTGAGCTGTTTTTTTTTTTTAATCTTTAAATAACTTTTACCTTTTGTGGAGTGGAGTGCTCCTCTATCAAAAGTATGTGTCTGAGACATATTCAGAATAACAAAGTGGTCGTCTTTTCCACCTCTGCAGCTGCCCATACCAAAACATTTGTCATCACTTGTGCCATCCCCAGTGCCACTGCTATTACCACCTTTCCTATCATCTCTTCCACTACCTTTGCTGCTCCTTTACCAACAAACACTACCTCCACCTTTGCTTCTCCTTTACCAACAAACACTGTCACCACCTTCTAGTACATCTAGTGTGACCTAGATTGCTACTTTTTCAGTTAATACTAACATGACATTTGCAAACCCTCTCTGCCACCACCTAACACCACCTCTTGCACAATCTCTGCCACTCCTTTGCAGTCTCCATTACCACCACCTCTGTCACCCACTATGCCCTCATCATTACCACTCTCATTTACACCAACTCCTCCATGTTCTCTGCCATCCCCTTTGCCACAACCAATACCACCACCCTTGCCATTATTTCTTCCACCATCTCTACCACTTCCTTTGTAACTAACTTAACCACCTCTTTAGTTACATCTACCAACTTTTCTGCCATTACTTCTTCCACCACTACAACCACTACTCCTGCTGCCACTGTTTCCACCATCTTTCATCCCTTTTACCTTTACTACACTAACTCATATATGGTTGTGAAAATTCACATACAATACTGATGCATATTTTTGAGTACTCCTCATGGGTATGGTCAGAATTTTTCTTCTCTTTCTAGTCAGGAAGGGCTAAAACAAAAGAATATTGGTAAAGGGAATACAGTTACAAAGTAATCCATACAGTTCTTAAAAGTAAGGAATTCATATATTTATTCAAACTTCACATATGGAGAATTGTGAAAGAGGGAACCCATTTTTTTTTCTTTTCATAACAGCTGAGATGGCACAGTCATCTGAAATCATAGCTTTTTTCTTACAATGGAGGCCCCATTCATGGACAAAGGTCTACATCAAGGCCTGACCTTAATTACAATATAGAGAGTTTGATGAAAGAGAAAAAGAAAAGACAAGGAAAATATTCATGAATTTTGGAAGAAGTGAAAAACATGTCTTTTTAGATGTGTCAAGTCAAGGTTATTGGAAGGACCTGAAAGGGTAGAGAGTTCCAAAGCTATGAGGTGTAGGGTAAAAACAGTAATCAAAATGGCCTACCCTTAAGTTGCCAATGGCTAGGTATCCATTTTGTCGACCAAACCAATGGATGAATAGCTGGGTTGACTGTGAACTGACTGCCACATTGAATGGTGGATGGTAGGAGTAAAGTGACCTAGAAGACTGTGAATGTAAACAGTTTACAAAAGTCTAAGGGTCTTTTTGATGACATAGAGAAAGTGAAGGAGACTGGACTCCATGAGATTAGAACACTCTCCCCATAGAATACTGTATAAATAACAGTAGTTGATTATGTGATTTCAGTTGGGTAAGTCCATATAATTATTGTTTACACAAAGCACTGTGACATTTAGCAAGGAAAATATTTTTGAGTGGTGAGCCATGGCCCATCTGGTCCCCTTCTGGCTTCACTCAGGGTGTTTCAGCATCCCAAGTAGGTAGCCCTCTGACCTGCATTTCACCTCTCACAGGTGAACTTCATAATTGGAGGTAACCTATGTTTGTAACTGCTCCCAAACAGTATTGATGATTCTCAGGGTTGTCTTCTGTCTCAAATCTTCCTTGTTTCTATCAGCAGTGCTCTTTAGTAAGTAACACAGTTCATTTATTTACTGTTCATTTACAGTTCATTTATTTACTTTCTTCACATCCCTTATTCTATTTGCTTCTTGTTTCGTTACAACTACTTATCTATACTCATGTTTGGATAAGATTTCCCAGTGTAGCAGATGTAAATTGTTAAAGGTAACACCTAAAAGATCAAATGTCTTAGCATTCCTCTTTCTCAAATCCCTTATAACTTTGATGGCTTTCTTCCCTTCCCACTCTACACAGTATATATAAAACACTGTACTCGATATGACTAGAATATCTAAAATATTTTGGAAACCCATGTTTCCCAGATAGCTGAGTTTTATTTAAGAAAATAGATATTCAGATGCAAAAGATTCTTTGTACTGAGTATTCATTCTGATTATACAAAGAATTGATTTATCTTTGTAAGAAGTACTGCTTTTTTATCTTGGTTGATTCCAGCTATAAACACTTAACAGAGGCAAGTCATAGGCATGCACTCATATCAACTCTCTTAAATGGATCTCAGGACTCGACCATTTTTTCCTAATCCTATTTATCTTCCCTCATCTATAAAGAGTGTTGTGCTTTTTGCTTCTAAGAGCTGTCTACTTGTATACTTTCTCCATAAACTACATCATACAATGATAAGCAGGCCAATGTATCATTTGATTGCTCTGGGACATTGCAAAATTCATTTTTTTTCATTTACTGCTAAGCATTGGAGATCCTTACCTCATTTGTTTTCCTAGCATTTGCAACCTTCTCCTTCTTAAAATGTAAGTTCTCCACCTTCACAAAAAGTAGATTACTTTCATTTTATATATTATTATTATTTTTATTATACTTTGTTGCTGTCTCCCGTGTTAGCGAGATAGCGCAAGGAAACAGCCGAAAGAATGGCTCACCCCACCCACATACACATGTATATACATACACGTCCACACGTGCACATGTACTTACCTCTACATCTCAACGTATACATATACTTATACATATCATGAGAGGCAAGTGTTTTAGGAGCAGCTGAATGAGTGTGTTAGTGGTTTTGATGCACGAGACCGGGTTATAGTGATGGGTGATTTAAATGCAAAGGTGAGTAATGTGGTAGTTGAGGGAATAATTGGTATACATGGGGTGTTCAGTGTTGTAAATGGAAATGGTGAAGAGCTTGTAGATTTATGTGCTGAAAAAGGACTGGGGATTGGGAATACCTGGTTTAAAAAGCGAGATGTACATATGTATACGTATGTAAGTAGGAGAGATGGCCAGAGAGCGTTATTGGATTATGTGTTAATTGACAGGCGCGCGAAAGAGAGACTTTTGGATGTTAATGTGCTGAGAGGTGCAACTGGAGGGATGTCTGATCATTATCTTGTGGAGGCTAAGGTGAAGATTTGTATGGGTTTTCAGAAGAGAAGAGCGAATGTTGGGGTGAAGAGGGTGGTGAGAGTAAGTGAGCTTGGGAAGGAGACTTGTGTGAGGAAGTACCAGGAAAGACTGAGTACAGAATGGAAAAAGGTGAGAACAATGGAAGTAAGGGGAGTGGGGGAGGAATGGGATGTATTTAGGGAATCAGTGATGGATTGTGCAAAAGATACTTGTGGCATGAAAAGAGTGGAAGGTGGGTTGATTAGAAAGGGTAGTGAGTGGTGGGATGAAGAAGTAAGATTATTAGTGAAAGAGAAGAGAGAGGCATTTGGACGATTTTTGCAGGGAAAAAATGCAATTGAGTGGGAGATGTATAAAAGAAAGAGACAGGAGGTCAAGAGAAAGGTGCAAGAGGTGAAAAAGAGGGCAAATGAGAGTTGGGGTGAGAGAGTATCATTAGATTTTAGGGAGAATAAAAAGATGTTCTGGAAGGAGGTAAATAAAGTGCGTAAGACAAGGGAGCAAATGGGAACTTCAGTGAAGGGCGCAATTGGGGAGGTGATAACAAATAGTGGTGATGTGAGAAGGAGATGGAGTGAGTATTTTGAAGGTTTGTTGAATGTATTTGATGATAGAGTGGCAGATATAGGGTGTTTTAGTTGAGGTGGTGTGCAAAGTGAGAGGGTTAGGGAAGATGATTTGGTAAACAGAGAAGAGGTAGTAAAAGCTTTGCGGAAGATGAAAGCCGGCAAGGCAGCAGGTTTGGATGGTATTGCAGTGGAATCTATTAAAAAAGGGGGTGACTGTATTGTTGACTGGTTGGTAAGGTTATTTGATGTATGTATGACTCATGGTGAGGTGCCTGAGGATTGGCAGAATGCATGCATAGTGCCATTGTACAAAGGCAAAGGGGATAAGAGTGAGTGCTCAAATTACAGAGGTATAAGTTTGTTGAGTATTCCTGGTAAATTATATGGGAGGGTATTGATTGAGAGGGTGAAGGCATGTACAGAGCATCAGATTGGGGAAGAGCAGTGTGGCTTCAGAAGTGGTAGAGGATGTGTGGATCAGGTGTTTGCTTTGAAGAATGTATGTGAGAAATACTTAGAAAAGCAAATGGATTTGTATGTAGCATTTATGGATCTGGAGAGGCATATGATAGAGTTGATAGAGATGCTCTGTGGAAGGTATTAAGAATATATGGTGTGGGAGGCAAGTTGTTAGAAGCAGTGAAAAGTTTTTATCGAGGATGTAAGGCATGTGTACGTGTAGGAAGAGAGGAAAGTGATTGGTTCTCAGTGAATGTAGGTTTGCGGCAGGGGTGTGTGATGTCTCCATGGTTGTTTAATTTGTTTATGGATGGGGTTGTTAGGGAGGTGAATGCAAGAGTTCTGGAAAGAGGGGCAAGTATGAAGTCTGTTGTGGATGAGAGAGCTTGGGAAGTGAGTCAGTTGTTGTTCGCTGATGATACAGCGCTGGTGGCTGATTCATGTGAGAAACTGCAGAAGCTGGTGACTGAGTTTGGTAAAGTGTGTGAAAGAAGAAAGTTATGAGTAAATGTGAATAAGAGCAAGGTTATTAGGTACAGTAGGGTTGAGGGTCAAGTCAATTGGGAGGTAAGTTTGAATGGAGAAAAACTGGAGGAAGTAAAGTGTTTTAGATATCTGGGAGTGGATTTGGCAGCAGATGGAACCATGGAAGCGGAAGTGAATCATAGGGTGGGGGAGGGGGCGAAAATCCTGGGAGCCTTGAAGAATGTGTGGAAGTCGAGAACAGTATCTCGGAAAGCAAAAATGGGTATGTTTGAAGGAATAGTGGTTCCAACAATGTTGTATGGTTGCGAGGCGTGGGCTATGGATAGAGTTGTGCGCAGGAGGGTGGATGTGCTGGAAATGAGATGTTTGAGGACAATGGGTGGTGTGAGGTGGTTTGATCGAGTAAGTAATGTAAGGGTAAGAGAGATGTGTGGAAATAAAAAGGGCGTGGTTGAGAGAGCAGAAGAGGGTGTTTTGAAATGGTTTGGGCACATGGAGAGAATGAGTGAGGAAAGATTGACCAAGAGGATATATGTGTTGGAGGTGGAGGGAACGAGGAGAAGTGGGAGACCAAATTGGAGGTGGAAAGATGGAGTGAAAAAGATTTTGTGTGATCGGGGCCTGAACATGCAGGAGGGTGAAAGGAGGGCAAGGAATAGAGTGAATTGGATCGATATGGTATACCGGGGTTGACGTGTGGACGTGTGTGTGTATACATTTGTGTATGGGGTGGGTTGGGCCATTTCTTTCGTATGTTTCCTTGCGCTACCTTGCAAACGCGGGAGACAGCGACAAAGCAAAATAAAATAAATATATAATACATATATACACATGGGGACAGGGGAGAAAGAATACTTCTCACGTATTCCCTGCATGTCGTAGAAGGCGACTAAAAGGAGAGGGAGCAGGTGGCTGGAAATCCTCCCCTCTCGTTTTTTTTAATCTTCCAAAAGAAGGAACAGAGAAGGGGGCCAGGTGAGGATATTACCTCAAAGGCCCAATCCTTTGTTCCTAACGCTACCTCGCTAACGCGGGAAATATCGAATAGTATGAAAAAAAAGACATAATTCATACTGTCTGCCCTTATTCATTCCCTTCGCCACACCTCCACACATGAAATGACAACTCCCTCCCCCCTCATGTGTGCAAGGTAGTGCTAGGAAAAGACAACAAAGGCCATATTCGTTCACACTCAGTCTCTAGCTGTCATGTATAATGCACCGAAACCACAAATCCCTCTCCCCATCCAGGCCCCACAAAACTTTCCATAGTTTACCCTAGACATTTCACATGCCTTGGTTCAATCCATTGACAGCATGTCGACCCCGGTATACCACATCGTTCCAGTTCACTCTTATTCCTTGCATGCCTTTCACCCTCCTTCTTGTTCAGGCCCCAATCGCTCAGAATCTTTTTCACTCCATCTTTCCACCACATATTTGGTCTGCCACTTCTCCTTGTTCCCTTCCTCCTTTGACACATATATCCTCTTTGTCAATCTTTCCTCACTCATTCTCTCCATGTGACCAAACCATTTCAAAACACCCTCTTCTGCTCTCTCAACCACACTCTTTTTATTACCACACATCTCTCTTACCCTTTCATTACTTACTCGATCAAACCACCTCACACCACATATTGTCCTCAAACATCTCATTTCCAGCACATCCACCCTCCTCCGCACAACTCTATCTATAGCCCACGCCTCGCAACCATATAATATTGTTGGAACCACTATTGTTTCAAACATACCCATTTTTACTTTCCAAGATAGCGTTCTCGACTTCCACACATTCTTCAACGCTCCCAGAACTTTTGCCCCCTCCCCAACCCTGTGATTCACCTCTGCTTCCATGGTTCCATCTGCTGCTAAGTCCACTCCCAAATATCTAAAACACTTCACTTCCTCCAGTTTTTCTCCATTCAAACTTACCTCCCAATTGACTTGTCCCTCAACCCTTCTGTACCTATTAACCTTGCTCTTATTCACATTTACTCTCAACTTTCTTCTTTCACACACTTTACCAAACTCAGTCACCAGCTTCTGCAGTTTCTCACCCGAATCAGCCACTGGCGCTGTATCATCAGCGAACAACAATTGACTCACTTCCCAAGCTCTCTCATCCACAACAGACTGCATACTTGCCCCTCTTTCCAAAACTCTTGCATTCACCTACCTAACAACTCCATCCATAAACAAATTAAACAACCATGGAGACATCACACACCCCTGCCGCAAACCAACATTCACTGAGAACCAATCACTTTCCTCTCTTCCTACGCCTACACATAAATGCTACATACAAATCCATTTGCTTTTCTAAGTATTTCTCACATACATTCTTCAAAGCAAACACCTGATCCACACATCCTCTACCACTTCTGAAACCACACTGCTCTTCCCGAATCTGATGCTCTGTACATGCCTTCACCCTCTCAATCAATTTGAGCCCTCACTTTTATCCCCTTTGCCTTTAAACAATGGCACTATACAAGCATTCCGCCAATCCTCAGGCACCTCACCATGAGTCATACATACATTAAATAACCTTACCAACCGGTCAGCAATACAGTCACCCCCTTTTTTAATAAATTCCACTGCAATGCCATCCAAATCCGCTGCCTTGCCAGCTTTCATCTTCCGCAAAGCTTTTACTACCTCTTCTCTGTTTACCAAATCATTCTCCCTAACCCTCTCATTTTGCACACCACCTCGACCAAAACACCCTATATCTGCCACTCTCCTCAAACACGTTCAACAAACCTTCAAAATACTCAATCCATCTCCTCCTCACATTACCCCTACTTGTTATCACCTCCCCATTAGCCCCCATCACTGAAGTTCCGATTTGTTCCCTTGTCTTACACACTTTATTTACCTCCTTCCAAAACATCTTTTTATCCTCCCTAAGATTTAATGATACTCTCTCACCCCAACTCTCATTTGCCCTCTTTTTCACCTCTTGCACCTTTCTCTTGACCTCCTGCCTCTTTCTTTTATATGTCTCTCAGTCATTTACATTATTTCCCTGCAAAAATCGTCCAAATGCCTTTGTCATGTCTTTCACTATAATCTTACTTCTTCATCCCACCACTCACTACCATTTCTAATCTGCCCACCTCCCACACTTCTCATGCCACAATTATCTTTTGCGCAAACTATCACTGCCTCCCTAAATACATCCCATTCCTCCCCCACTCCCCTTACATCCTTTGTTCTCACCTTTTCCCATTCTGTACTCAGTCTCTCCAGGTACATCCTCACACAAGTCTCCTTCCCAAGCTCACTTACTCTCACCACTCTCTTCACCCCAACATTCTCTCTTTTGAAAACCTCTACAAATCTTCACCTTCGCCTCCACAAGATAATGATCAGACATCCCTCCAGTTGCACCTCTCAGCGCATTAACATCCAAAAGTCTCTCTTTCACGCGTCTATCAATTAACACATAATCCGCTAACGCTCTCTGTCCATCTCTCCTACTTACATACATATACTTATGTATATCTCTCTTTTTAAACCAGGTATTCCCAATCACCAGTCCTTTTTCAGCACATAAATCTACAAGCTCTTCACCATTTCCATTTACAACACTGAACACCCCATTTACATCAATTATTCCCTCAACTGCCACATTACTCACCTTTGCATTCAAATCACCCATCACTATAACCCGTTCTCGTTAATGTGCTGAGAGGTGCAACTGGAGGGATGTCTGATCATTATCTTGTAGAGGCGAAGGTGAAGATTTGTAAAGGTTTTTAGAAAAGAGGAGAGAATGTTGGGGTGAAGAGAGTGGTGAGAGTAAGTGAGCTTGGGAAGGAGACTTGTGTGAGGATGTACCTGGAGAGACTGAGTACAGAATGGGAAAAGGTGAGAACAAAGGATGTAAGGGGAGTGGGGGAGGAGTGGGATGTATTTAGGGAGGCAGTGATAGCTTGCGCAAAAGATAATTGTGGCATGAGAAGTGTGGGAGGTGGGCAGATTAGAAATGGTAGTGAGTGGTGGGATGAAGAAGTAAGATTTTTAGTGAAAGAGAAGACAAAGGCATTTAGACAATTTTTGCAGGGAAATAATGTAAATGACTGAGAGACGTATAAAAGAGAGAGGCAGGAGGTCAAGAGAAAGGTGCAAGAGGTGAAAAAGAGGGCAAATGAGAGTTGGGGTGAGAGAGTATCATTAAATCTTAGGGAGGATAAAAAGATGTTTTGGAAGGAGGTAAATAAAGTGTGTAAGACAAGGGAACAAATGGGAACTTCAGTGATGGGGGCTAATGGGGAGGTGATAACAAGTAATGGTGATGTGAGAAGGAGATGGAGTGAGTATTATGAAGGTTTATTGAACGTGTTTGATGAGAGAGAGGCAGGTATAGGGTGTTTTGGTCGAGTTGGTGTGCAAAGTGAGAGGGTTAGGGAGAATGATTTGGTAAACAGAGAAGAGGTAGTAAAAGCTTTGCGGAAGATGAAAGCTGGCAAGGCAGCAGGTTTGGATGGTATTGCAGTGGAATTTATTAAAAAAGGGGTGACTGTTGTTGACTGGTTGGTAAGGTTCTTTGATGTATGTACGACTCCTGGTGAGGTGCCTGAGGATTGGCGGAATGCTTGCATAGTGCCATTGTGCAAAGGCAAAGGGGATAAAAGTGAGTGCTCAAATTACAGAGGTATAAGTTTGTTGAGTATTCCTGTGAAATTATATGTGAGGGTATTGATTGAGAGGGTGAAGGCATGTACAGAGCATCAGATTGGGGAAGAGCAGTGGGGTTTCAGAAGTGGTAGAGGATGTGTGGAGCAGGTGTTTGCTTTGACGAATGTATGCGAAAAATACTTAGAAATGCAAATGGATTTGTATGTAGCATTTATGGATCTGAAGAAGGCATATGATAGAGTTGATAGAGATGCTCTTTGGAAGGTATTAAGAATATATGATGTGGGAGGCAAGTTGTTGGAAGCAGTGAAAAGTTTTTATCGAGGATGTAAGGCATGTGTACGTGTAGGAAGAGAGGAAAGTGATTGGTTCTCGGTGAATGTTGGTTTGCGGCAGGGGTGTGTGATGTCTCCATGGTTGTTTAATTTTTTTATGGATGGGGTTTATAGGGAGGTGAATGGAAGAGTTTTGGAAAGAGGGGCAAGTATGCAGTCTGTTGTGGATGAGAGAGCTTGGGAAGTGCGTCAATTGTTGTTCACTGATGATACAGCGCTGGTGGCTGATTCATGTGAGAAACTGCAGAAGCTGGTGACTGAGTTTGGTAAAGTGTGTGAAAGAAGAAAGTTGAGAGTAAATGTGAATAAGAGCAAGGGTTGAGGGACAAGCAAATTGGGAGGTAAGCTCGAATGGAGAAAAACTGGAGGAAGTGAAGTGTTTTAGATATCTGGGAGTGGATTTGGCAGCGGATGGAACCATGGAAGCGGAAGTGAATCATAGGGTGGGGGAGGGGGCAAAAGTTCTGGGAGCGTTGAAGAATATGTGGAAGTCGAGAACATTATCTCGGAAAGCAAAAATGGGTATATTTGAAGGAATAGTGGTTCCAACAATGTTATATGGTTGCGAGGTGTGGGCTATAGATAGAGTTGTGTGGAGGAGGGTGGATGTGCTGGAAATGAGATGTTTGAGGACAATATGTGGTGTGAGGTGGTTTGTTCAAGTAAATAATAATAAGGTAAGAGAGATGTGTGGTAATAAAAAGAGTGTGGTTGAGAGAGCAGAAGAGGGTGTTTTGAAATGGCTTGGTCACATGGAGAGATTGAGTAAGGAAAGATTGACAAAGAGGATATATGTGTCGGAGGTGGAGGGAACGAGGCGAAGTAGGAGACCAAATTGGAGGTGGAAAGATGGAGTGAAAAAGATTTTGAGTGATCGGGGGCCTGAACATGCAGGAGGGTGAAAGGCGTGCAATGAATAGAGTGAATTGGAACGATGTGGTATACCGGGGTCAACGTACTGTCAATGGATTGAACCAGGGCATGTGAAGCATCTGGGGTAAACCATGGAAAGTTCTGTGGGTCCTGGATTTGGAAAGGGAGCTACGGTTTCGATGTATTATACATGACAGCTAGAGACTTAGTGTGAACGAATGTGCCTCTGTTGTCTTTCCTAGCTTTACCTTGCGCTCATGCAGGGGGAGGGGGTTGTTATTTCATGTGTGGCAGGGTGGCAATGGGAATGAATAAAGGCAGACAGTATAAATTATGTACATGTGTATGTATGTATGTCTGTGTGTGTATATATATGTGTACATTGAGATGTATATGTATGTATATTTGCGTGTGTGGACGTATATGTATATACATGTGTATGTGGGTGGGTTGGGCCATTCTTCGTCTGTTTCCTTGCGCTACCTCGCTAACGCGGGAGACAGCGACAAAGTATAATAAATAAATAAATATAAATATATTGGTTTCAGAAGTGGTAGAGGATGTGTGGATCAGGTGTTTGCTTTGAGGAATGTGTGTGAAAAATACTTAGAAAAGCAAATGGATTTGTATGTAGCATTTATGGATCTGGAGAAGGCATATGATAGAGTTGATAGATGCTCTGTGGAAGGTATTAAGAATATATGGTATGGGAGGCAAGTTGTTAGAAGCAGTGAAAAGTTTTTATTGAGGATGTAAGGCATGTGTACGTGTAGGAAGAGAGGAAAGTAATTGGTTCTCCGTGAATGTAGGTTTGTGGCAGGGGTGTGTGATGTCTCCATAGTTGTTTAATTTGTTTATGGATGGGGTTTATAGGGAGGTGAATGCAAGAGTTTTGGAAAGAGGGGCAAGTATGCAATCTGTTGTGGATGAGAGAGCTTGGGAAGTGAGTCAGTTGTTGTACGCTGATGATACAGTGCTGGTGGCTGATTCATGTGAGAAACTGCAGAAGCTGGTGACTGAGTTTGGTAAAGTGTGTGAAAGAAGAAAGTTGAGAGTAAATGTGAATAAGAGCAAGGTTATTAGGTACAGTAGGGTTGAGGGTCAAGTCAGTTGGGAGGTAAGTTTGAATGGAGAACAACTGGAGGAAGTGAAGTGTTTTAGATATCTGGGAGTGGATTTGGCAGCGGATGGAACCATGGAAGCGGAAGTGAATCATAGGGTGGGGGAGGGGGCGAAAATTCTGGGAGCGTTGAAGAATGTGTGGAAGTCAAGAACATTATCTCGGAAAGCAAAAATGGGTATGTTTGAAGGAATAGTGGTTCCAACAGTGTTGTATGGTTGCAAGGCGTGGGTTATGGATAGAGATGTGCGCAGGAGGATGGATGTGCTGGAAATGAGATGTTTGAGGACAATATGTGGTGTGAGATGGTTTGATTGAGTAAATAATAATAGGGTAAGAGAGACGTGTGGTAATAAAAAGAGTGTGGTTGAGAGAGCCGAAGAGGGTGTTTTGAAATGGTTTGATCACATGGAGAGAATGAGTGAGGAAAGATTGACCAAGAGGATATATGTGTCAGAGGTGGAGGGAACGAGAAGTGGGAGACCAAATTGGAGGTGGAAAGATGGAGTGAAAAAGATTTTGAGTGATTGGGGCCTGAACATGCAGGAGGGTGAAAGGCGTGCAAGGAATAGAGTTAATTGGAATGATGTGGTATACCGGGGTCGACGTGCTGTCAATGGATTGAACCAGGGCATGTGAAGCATCTGGGGTGAACCATGGAAAGTTGTGTGAGGCCTGGATGTGGAAAGGGAGCTGTGGTTTTGGTGCATTATTAAAGGACAGCTAGAGAGTCAGTGTGAACGAATGTGGCCTTTGTTGTCTTTTTCTAGTGCTACCTCGCACACATGATAAATAATAAATATATATTGGTTTCAGAAGTGGTAGAGGATGTGTGGATCAGGTGTTTGCTTTGAGGAATGTGTGTGAAAAATACTTAGAAAAGCAATGGATTTGTATGTAGCATTTATGGATCTGGAGAAGGCATATGATAGAGTTGATAGATGCTCTGTGGAAGGTATTAAGAATATATGGTATGGGAGGCAAGTTGTTAGAAGCAGTGAAAAGTTTTTATTGAGGATGTAAGGCATGTGTACGTGTAGGAAGAGAGGAAAGTAATTGGTTCTCCGTGAATGTAGGTTTGTGGCAGGGGTGTGTGATGTCTCCATAGTTGTTTATTTGTTTATGGATGGGGTTTATAGGGAGGTGAATGCAAGAGTTTTGGAAAGAGGGGCAAGTATGCAATCTGTTGTGGATGAGAGAGCTTGGGAAGTGAGTCAGTTGTTGTACGCTGATGATACAGTGCTGGTGGCTGATTCATGTGAGAAACTGCAGAAGCTGGTGACTGAGTTTGGTAAAGTGTGTGAAAGAAGAAAGTTGAGAGTAAATGTGAATAAGAGCAAGGTTATTAGGTACAGTAGGGTTGAGGGTCAAGTCAGTT
This sequence comes from Panulirus ornatus, assembly GCF_036320965.1. Classification (NCBI taxonomy): domain Eukaryota; kingdom Metazoa; phylum Arthropoda; class Malacostraca; order Decapoda; family Palinuridae; genus Panulirus; species Panulirus ornatus. The sequence continues at coordinate 9,418,655 of NC_092295.1, forward strand.
GGGAGGTAAGTTTGAATGGAGAACAACTGGAGGAAGTGAAGTGTTTTAGATATCTGGGAGTGGATTTGGCAGCGGATGGAACCATGGAAGCGGAAGTGAATCATAGGGTGGGGGAGGGGGCGAAAATTCTGGGAGCGTTGAAGAATGTGTGGAAGTCAAGAACATTATCTCGGAAAGCAAAAATGGGTATGTTTGAAGGAATAGTGGTTCCAACAGTGTTGTATGGTTGCGAGGCGTGGGTTATGGATAGAGATGTGCGCAGGAGGATGGATGTGCTGGAAATGAGATGTTTGAGGACAATATGTGGTGTGAGATGGTTTGATTGAGTAAATAATAATAGGGTAAGAGAGACGTGTGGTAATAAAAAGAGTGTGGTTGAGAGAGCCGAAGAGGGTGTTTTGAAATGGTTTGATCACATGGAGAGAATGAGTGAGGAAAGATTGACCAAGAGGATATATTTGTCAGAGGTGGAGGGAACGAGAAGTGGGAGACCAAATTGGAGGTGGAAAGATGGAGTGAAAAAGATTTTGAGTGATCGGGGCCTGAACATGCAGGAGGGTGAAAGGCGTGCAAGGAATAGAGTTAATTGGAATGATGTGGTATATCGGGGTCGACGTGCTGTCAATGGATTGAACCAGGGCATGTGAAGCGTCTGGGGTGAACCATGGAAAGTTGTGTGAGGCCTGGATGTGGAAAGGGAGCTGTGGTTTTGGTGCATTATTAAAGGACAGCTAGAGAGTCAGTGTGAACGAATGTGGCCTTTGTTGTCTTTTTCTAGTGCTACCTCGCACACATGAGGGGAGGTTTTTTATTTCATGTGTGGTGAGGTGGCGATGGGAGTGAATAAAGGCAGACAGTATGAATTATATACATGTGTATATATGTATATATCTGTGTGTATATATATATGTATACGTTGAGATGTATAGGTATGTATATTTGCATGTGTGGACGTGTATGTATATACATGTGTATGTGGGTGGGTTGGGCCATTCTTTTGTCTGTTTCCTTGCGCTACCTCGGTAACGCGGGAGACAGCGACAAAGCAAAATAAAAAAAATAGATAAAAATATATATAATTTTGTTTCTGTTATGAAAGTTTTAAAATCAGTGCATGTAGGTTGTCACTCTTGATCATATAATGAAAATTCATAGTGTGAGAATATATAGTTGACCACTAATGAGAATTCAAGTAAATACATTTTAGATATATTACTGATTTACTGTATTATATTTTAGTGTTCTTCTGTGAACTTGAAATCGTTTTGGAGTGTTTATTTTAATGAGGAGAAAACTGTTTCTATAAACAATAATGGAACCAAATTTTGTTGTTCTAGCAGTGTAGTACGTGCAGAGAGCATGGAGGTGATCTGATGTACTGGTGCCGTGGGTGTCAGCAGCCCCTATGTGGCCTTTGTCTATACCAGAGCCACCCACAAGGTCATGATGTCCAGCTGGGCAAGACCTGTCTTAAAGAAAAGAAACATGCAGTCCAAGAAGTTATCAAAACGTTTCATCTAGCTTTAGATGAAAATAAAAAGGAAATTAAGAAAAAAGTCAGCAGTTATATTTCGATGATTAAATTGTTGTGCCAGAGGAGTAATCGACTGCGTGACATTGAAACTGAGGTGGCTGCGCTCTCAAAAGAAGTTGAAGGAGCTTACAATATTGAAAACATTTTATTTTCAGAGGCTAAAATTAAGAGTGTTCTGAGTAAGCAAATGCCTATGTTATCAGGTAATGATGAATCAGAAATTGATATCAATGCAGAGGAGAAAGCTGCTAGAGAAGGCAAGGCTGATGCAGATATTGGCCAGCAGCAGACATCACCTGGTTCCAAACAAGTTGTTGACAAACGTATAGCTAGGCTAAGCTGTCAAGATGGCAAGCTCCTTCTACGCTCCTTCACCAGTTGTAATGACACTTGCCTATCCTTGAAGGTACAGTAATTACATTGTTGCACAGTCAGTAATAAACTTGTAATTAATTTCCAAAGAGAGCTTGAGTTAGAATGTGTATACCCATTATGCATTAACAGTCTTCATTTAAAGGGAGCACAAATGCCTCTATTCATACTTGCATAATTTTTTTTTTTTCTTTTTTGAAAAATTGATCTATAGAGTAGAAAAGTTGCAGTTTTAAATGGGTGCACTTATGCACATTAAACTGCTGTAGATCATGATGTCACATGAGGACACCATTGGTGTCACCATGCAGCTTTCTTCTGCAAAATAATCCATTAGGCAGCATGGAATATTTTTCATGTCTCTTCTCATGCATTATTTTTCACTGTTTTGCATTGATAAGTTAAATTTTTTATATATATTTAATATTTTATTTGTTATACTTAACCACCATCTCCCCCATTAGTGAGGTAGTACAAGGAAACAGACAAGGAATGGGACAACCAACCCACATACACGTATATATACATGAATGTCTACACACGCATACATACATACATGTTGGAAAGGATCACAATTTTGTGCGTGATCAAGATATTCCTATGAGTCCACGGGGAAAATGAAACATGATAAGTTCCCAAGTGCACTTTCGTATAATAATCACATCATCAGGGGAGACACAAGAGAGAAATATAACAGTCAGTTGTTGATATATATCGAAGAGACGAAGCTAGGACACCATTTGGTAAACATGCGATTGTCAAAGACAGACAACGAGCGTTCATAAACTTTTCATTTTACAAATTTTATCAACAATAAAGTTATCTAATTTGTATAGACCATCACTAATATTAAGATTATAATTCTTTGTGTATTTGATAATAGAAGATTCAATGATATTTCTCGTGGTAATAGAGTTAGCGTTAATAACGAAGATGGTATTACTCCAGTCAATACAATGATCATAGTTTTTAATGTGATTAAACAAGGCATTTGAGTCTTGTCCCATTCTTATACTATATTTATGTTGCTTAAGTCGAACAGAAAGATCCTTACCAGTCTGCCCAACGTAAAGTTTATCACAATTTCCACATGGCAGTTGAGAGTTTATTGATGAGTTTGAGAAGATATATTCTATTGGATCTAAGTTAAAGTACCCTAGATCTTTCATTGATAAATCCCTTAAGTTAGCAAAGAAATAATTTTATAGAGTTGAGCCCAAACCTCCCATTGACACCAAGAATCTTTTAGTTCTCTCTTTTAATAATAATTTTACTTTACTTCCCATGTTGCTTAAATCCTTTCATGTAAATGTTGCCTTCAGCAATATCTTAATCAGGAATTCACCAGAAAATTCTCCTGAATGCATCTATAAAGTGCTATATGGAAATTGTGATAAATTTTATGGTGGTCAGACTGGTAAGGATCTTTCTGTTAGACTTAAGCAACATAAATATAGTATAAGAACGGGACAAGAATCAAATGCCTTGTTTAATCACGTTGAAAACTATGATCATTGTATTGACTGGAGTAATGCCATTTCAGTTATTAACTCTAACTCTATTACCATGAGAAATATCATTGACTCTTCTATTATTAAATACACAAAGAATTATAATCTTAATATTAGTGATGGTCTATACAAATTAGATAACTTTATAGTTGATAAAATTTGTAAAATGATAAGTTTATGAACGCTCGTTGTCTGTCTTGGACAATCGCATGTTTACCAAATGGTGTCCTAGCTTTGTCTCTTCGATGTATATCAACTGACTTATATATCTCTCTTGTGTCTCCCCTGATGATGTGATTATTACACGAAAGTGCACTTGGGAACTTATCGTGTTTCATTTTCCCTGTGGACTCACAGGAATATACATACATATACATTTTAACATATACATACATAGACATATACATATATACACATGTACATATCCATACTTGCTGCCTTCATCCATTCCTGTCACCATCCCGCCACACAAAATAGCATCCCCCACCCCCTCCAGTGAGGCAGTGCCAGGAACACACAAAAAAAGGCTACATTCATTCACACACTGTCTCTAGCTGCCATGTGTAATATACCGAAACAACAGCTCCTTTTCCACATCCAAGCCCCACAGACATTTCCATGGTTTACCCCAGACGCTTCACATGCCCTGGTTCAATCTAATGACAGCACGTTGACCCCGGTATACCACATCGTTCCAATTCACTCTATTCCTTATATGCCTTTCACCCTCCTATATGTTCAGGCCCTGATTGCTCAAATCTCTTTCACTCCATCCTTCCACCTCCAGTTTGGTCTTCTGCTTCTCCTTCTTCCCTCCACCTCTGACATATATATCCTTTTTGTCAATCTTTCCTTACTCATTCTCTTTATGTGTCCAAACCATTTCAACACACCTGCTCTCTCATCTACATTTTTATTTATTACCCCACATCTGTCTTACCCTTTCCTTACTTACTTGATAAAAAAACTTCACACCACATATTGTCCTCAAACACTTAATTTCCAACAATCCACCCTCCTCCGCACAACCCTATCTATAGCCCAGGCATCGCAACCATATAACATTGTTGGAACCTCTATTCCTTCAAACATACACATTTTTGCTCTCCGATATAATGTTCCAGAACCTTCGCTCCCTCCCCCACCCTGTGACTCACTTCCATGGTTCCATCCGCTGCTAAGTCCACTCCCAGATATCTAAAACATTTCACTTCCTCCAGTTTTTCTCCATTCAAACTTACCTTCCAGTTAACTTGCCCCTCAACCCTATTGAACTTAATAACCTTGCTCTTATTCACATTTACTCTCAACTTTCTTCTTTCATACACTTTACCAAACTCAGTCACCAACTTCTGCAGTTTCTCACCAGAATCAGCTACCAGTGCTGTATCATCAGCGAACAACAACTGATTCACTTCCCAAGCCCTCTCATCCACAACAGACTGCATACTTGCCCCTCTCTCCAGAACTCTTGCAATTCACCTCCCTGACCACCCCATCCATAAACAAATTAAACAACCATGGAGACATCATGCACCCCTGCCACAAACCAACATTCACTGGGAACCAATCACTTTCCTCTCTTCCCTACTCGCACACATGCCTTACATCCCTGGTAAAAACTCTTCACTGCTTCTAGCAACTTACCTCCCACACCATATACTCTTAAAACCTTTCACAGATCATCTTTATCCACCCTATCATATGCCTTCTCCAGATCCATGAATGCTACATACAAATCCATCTGTTTCTCTAAGTATTTCTCACATACATTCTTTAAAGCAAACACCTGATCCAGTCATCCTCTACCACTTCTGAAACTACACTGCTCTTACCCAGTCTGATGCTCTGTACACACCTGCACCCTCTCAATCAATACCCTCCCAAATAATTTCCCAGGAGTACTCAAGTAACTTATGCCTCTGTATTATAAGCACTCACCTTTATCCCCTTTGCCTTTGTACAATGGCACTAATGCATGCATTCTGCCAATCCTCAGGCACTTCATGATCCATACATACATTGAATATCCTTACCAACCAATCAACAACACAGTCACCCACTATTTTTATAAAGTCTACTGCAATACCATCCAAAACCGCTGCCTTGCTGGCTTTCATCTTCTGCAAAGCTTTCTTTACTTCCTCTCTGTTCACTAAACCATTCTCCCTGACCCTCTCACTTTGCACACCACCTTGACCAAAACACCCTATATCTGCCACTCTTATCATGAAACACATTCAACAAGCCTTCAAAATATTCACTCCATCTCCTCATTTCATCACCATTTGTTATTACCTCCCCATTTGCCCCCTTCACCAATGTTCCCATTTGTTCTCTAGTCTTACACACTTTATTTACCTCCTTCCAAAGCATCTTTTTATTTTCCCTAAAATTTAATAATACTTTTTCACCTCAACTCTCATTTGCCCTCTTTATCACCTCTTGCACTTTTCTCTTGGCCTCCTGCCACTTTATACATCTCCCAGTCATTTGCACTACTTCCCTGCAAAAATTGTCCAAATGCCCCTCTTCTCTTTCACAAACAATCTTACTTCTTCATCCCACCACTCACTACCCTTTCTAATCTGCCCATCTCCCACCTTTCTCATACCACATGGATCTTTTGTGGAAGCCATCACTGCTTCCCTAAATACATCCCATTCCTCACCCACTCCCCTCACATCATTTGTTCTTACCTTTTGCCATTCTACACTCATTCTCTCCTGATACTTCCTCACACAAGTCTCCTTTCCAAGCTCACTTCTCTCACTACTCTCTTCTCTCCAACATTCTATCTTCTTTTCAAAAAGCCTCTACAAATCTTCACTGTAGCCTCCACACGATAGTGATCAGACATCCCTCTAGCTGCCCCTCTCAGCACCTTAACATCCAAAAGTCTCCCTTTTACACACCTATCAATTACTTATGTTTATCTCTCTCTTTAAACCAGGTATTGCCAATCACCACAGTCTTTTTTCAGCAAATAAATCCACAAGCTCTTCACCACTTCCATTTACAACACTGAACACCTCATGTACACCAGTTATATCCTCAACTGCCACATTACTCACCTTCACATTTAAATCACCCATCACTATATCCTTGTCTTGTGCATCAAAGCTGCTAATACACTCACTTAACTGCTCCCAAAACACTTGCCTCTCGTGATCTTTCTTCTCATGACCAGGTGCATAGGCACCAATAATCACCCATCTCTCTCCATCCGCTTTCACTTTTATCTAGAATTTACTTACTCCCACAACTCTTCCTTCAGGAGTATTGCTACTCCTTCCTTAGTTCTTGTCGTCTCACCAACCCCTGACTTTACTCCCAAGACTTTCCCAAACCGCTCCTCCCCTTTACCCTTGAGCTTCATTTCACTAAGAGCCAGAACATCCAGGATTCTTTCTTCAAACACATTACCTATTTCTCCTTTCTTTTCATATTGGTTACATCCACACACATTCAGACACTCCAATCTGAGCCTTCGAGGAGGATGAGCACTCCCCGCTTGAATCCTTCTTCTGTTTCCCTTTTTAGAAATTTGAATACAAGGAGGGAAGGGTTTCCAGCCCCTGATCCCGCCCCTTTGGTTACCTTCTATGACAGGCATTTGGATGATACTTGCAAGGAAGGAGTGCAAATGACTGGGAGATGTATAAATGAAAGCAGCAGGAGGCTAAGAGAAAGGTGCAAGGGTTGTGAAAGAGGGCAAATGAGAGGTGGGGTGAGAGAGTATCATTAAACTTTAGGGAAAATAAAAAGAAAGATGTTTTGGGAGGAGGTAGATAACGTGCATAAAACAAGAGAACAATTGGGAACATTGGTGAATGGGGCATGTCGGGAAGTAATGAGAAGTAGTGATGAAGTGAGGAGATGTAGTGAGTATTTTGAAGATTTGTTAAAATGTGTTTGATGATAGAGTTGCAGATATAAGGTGTTTTGGGTGGGTTGCTGTGTGAGTGTGTGAAGTGAAAGGGTCATGGAGAATGGTTTGGTGAAGAGAGAAGAGGTAGTGAAAGCTTTGCGGAAGATGAAATCCAGCAAGGCAGCAAATTTGGATGGTATTGCAGTAGAATTTATTAAAAAAGGGAGTGACTGTGTTCTGACTGGTTGGTAAGGATATTCAATGTATATATGTACCATGGTGATGTGCCTTGAGGGTTGGCAGAATGCTTGCATAGTGCCTTTATACAACGGCAAAGGGGATAAAGGTGAATGTTCAAACTATAGAGGCATGTTGTCCTCAATCATTTCATTTCCAACACATTCACCCTCCTCTGCACAATTCTATCTATAGCCCATGCCTCACAACCATATAACATTGTTGGAACCACCATTCCTTCAAACATACCCATTTTAGCTCTCCGAGTTGATGTTTTTGCCTTCCACACATTCTTGAACACTCCTAGAACCTTTACCCCCTCCCCAACCCTGTGACTGACTTCCGCTTCCATGGTTCCATCTGCTGCTGAGTCCACTCCCAGATATCTAAAACACTTCGCTTCCTCCAGTTTTTCTCTATTCAAACTTACCTCTTAATTAACTTGGCCCACAATCCTACTGAACCTAATAACCTTGCTCTTATTTGCATTTACTCTCAATTTTCTTCTTTCACACACTTTACCAAACAATATGATACTCTGAGATTCTCAGGGTTGGAAAGGAAACCTAAATGAAGAGGTAAGGGGTAAATTTCTCTAAACAAAAACATATAGCTTTACATTTTACATCTAAAAGATCAGCAGTCTCTAATATTATTGAAAGGCATTCTCATTTAATGTAAAGAGGGGGTAAAAATTTTCGGTTTGATTTTTGACTGAAAATTGACATGGGCCTCCTCGTTAAAAACCTTATAAACAAAGCGACAAAATCGCTCAATATTTTGAAGGTAGTGTCTTGCTACTCCTAGGAATCAAATATGAAAACCATGTTGAGGTTATATAATTCATTATGTAGATTAAATGTGGACAATATTTAGCCACTAATGACATCTTGAAAATGTATGACATTTCCTTAATCTTAGGACAGTATTAGGATATGCACAGGAGCATTCAAATCTGCTAAAGTAGAAAGCCTGCTTGGAGGTTGTGCTGAACTCTTTCTGAATTTAAGATGTAAAAAATGGCTTCATGTCTTTAGGCTAAGGCAAACATCATCTAATCCTACATATAACTCTGTTTTTGTAGCAGAAATTCTGGACTGAAGTATTTGGTCAGCATCACAATTTTGCAATTCCTTGTAATACAAAAAAAATTGCCATAAATGAGATTTGTCGCAACTTTGCCGTAGGTGGATAAAAAAACCCCACAAGCAACGTTGTATTTGCAATAACAAAAAGGAAATTTCTTTAGTATGATGCTATTCATGCAAACTTATGGCACAAAATGTGATAGAGGTGTAAGCTTTTCCATAGTTATTGGAGAACAATCTCACGAAGCAAAACCACCATGAAAATCTTCATATTTACTGCATAATTTTATGGGTTCAGGCTGCACCAAAATTGATTGAGAATCTGCTAGAAAGAAGTGTACAAATTATTCTGCACTCAAAGTCATAACACATTCTGCTTCATTGCATCCTATAGTTAAAAAAAAAAGTCTAAGACTGGATCATAAGTATCCACTCAAAACATACCAGTATAGAATTTTGCAGGTGTCCTAGAAATATTGGTATCAGCAGTAACACAGTAGATACTGAGGGCAAAGCAGCTATAGCAAGCATGTAAATGCAAGTTATATATTATACTTAATTGCTGTTTCCCACGTCAGCGAGGTAGCACCAGGAAACAGACAAAGAATGGCCAATCCACTCATAAACACATGTATGTTTACATAAACACCCATACACTGACATATTCATACACAAACATATATGTATATACACTTGTACAAATTCATGTTTGCCTTCATCCATTCCGGTGCTACCCCGTCCCACATGAAACAGCATCACAATCCCCTGCTTCAGCGAGGTAGCACCAGGAAAACATACAAAAAGACCACATTCATTAACACAGTTTCTAGCTGTCATGTGTAATGAACCAAAACCACAGCTCCCTATCCATATGTAGGCCCCATGCACACCATTATTTTTTGAGCAGGTTGAATGGTTATGTTAGATGTAAAATGGCAAGATAGATGGAACTTAGAATCTCAAAACAAACTACATAGGTAAAAGAAAGCTGTTGAAGTATGGCATTCCTTCTTCAATAGGAATCGTCATTTTCAGAGGAGACTTGTCCCTGTATGTGACACTTGCAAGTGAATCATTACTTTGGAACATTTACTAATGGAATGCCAAAACTACAGGGGTCTCAGAGTCAAGTGTAAATTTTATAGTAACAATGGAAGAAATGAAAATATTGGGAAATTTAAGACAAATGTAAGTAGAATGACTGGTGGAAGCCAAAATGTTTGACTATATACATAGTGGTTTTAAGATTTCTTAGATTTCTTAAGGTAGCCAAATGTATAACTGTATAAAGGTTGTCTTGAGTTTTTAAACATCTTTTTCATGATGAAAAGGTGCTGAATGCTGCTGAATAGCCATTAGGTTCCAGTGCTTTATGATTTCCACAAAAGGAATCGGTGTCTTCCACTCCAAAAGCCACATGTTCCTCCTTAATCCAATGTTCTTTGCATGCCTATCTATTTTTCTTTTTCTTTCAAACTATTCGCCATTTCCCGCTTTAGCGAGGTAACATTAAGAACAGAGGACTGGGCCTTGGAGGGAATATCCTCACCTGGCCCCCTTCTCTGTTCCTTGTTTTGGAAAATTAAAAAAAAAAAAAAAGAAAAAAAAAAAAAAAAAACGAGAGGGGAAGATTTCCAGCCCCCCGCTCCCTCCCCTTTTAGTCGCCTTCTACGACGCGCAGGGAATACGTGGGAAGTATTCTTTCTCCCCTATCCCCAGGGATGCCTATCTATTTATCTATCTATATATCTGATGCCTGTCCCTTCTGGGGACTCCCATCAAGGGACTGGCCAGAGCAAAAGAGTCTCCACTTATGCTTGTCCTTACATGCCTCTCTCATATACATGATTTCATGCATTCTTTCCCCATTTTCCTCCCTCCAGTACTCTTCCACTGTATTTCCCATATTACAGTTTATCTTCCTCTCTCATCAGCCCCTTTAATTATACTGTCATACACTCTCCTTGAAACCCTTCTCTCTTGCATTCTTTCCACAAGCTCAAACCACCTCAAAGTATACATTTCACCCACTCTACCACTCCATAGTTCATTCTGTTTGCATTTCCTACCATACCACCTCATATATCCTCTCATTTTTTCCTTTACTCCGTCTATTCATAGAACATGTCCCTCTCAAATAGCTCATCTCCACACCATAGATTCTTGACATTTATGACTCATTCCATGTCCATAGGTCAGTTTGGGAGGACTATGCTGTCCCTCAATCCTTTCTTCACTTCCATACTTAACACTTTTATCCTTCATTATTTTATTGAGGGACTCAGTGACCCTTCTACCTTTTACTGCTCCCTTCTACCCTTTACAGCTCTCTCCCTCACTTCTTCCATGTTGACAGACTTACACAAGATGACTTATAAATACTTGAAATCTTTCACCTATTCCAGTCTTCCTCCTCCATATGTGAAACACAGATTAGTATTCTTTCTTTTTTCAATTTATAGGGTTTTGCAAATCCTATACTTTCACTCTGTCAGCCACAATCAATCAGTCACCATTCCTGTTCAACTTGCTAGTTACATTCAGCAGAGTGATTCTTTTATATTCAAATACAGATGCAGTTTTATATAGTTTTGCTTGAAAAATGAAAAGTATTGATTATAGAATATTTGTATTGCTTATTCTCTTCCAGTTTCCATCAGAGGTGTTCCTGGAGTTCAGTGCTGGTAACCAGTGTGTGGGTCGTGTATACATTCAGCTGTGGTGCCACCTTCGTCGTGCACAACACTTTCAGGCATTATGCCTGGGGACCTTTGGTGCATCATATGTTGGAGCCTCTTTAATTGTCAGTTCGTACAACCATGAGAGAGAAACCCTGGATGTTCGTAAATATATACTACCTGATGGTAGTGCAAGCAATAAGGTACTGATGACTGATTTAGAATGGGGAGGCAGATTTGAAGGTCCAGCAAATGAAGGAATAGTAATGGGATCGTACTACGGTGTAGGTACCCATGGTTTTGGCATATGTACCCGATGTCAGCCAAATGGAACCTTTCAGTGTCCCTTTGGTGAGGTGCTGTCAGGTATGGAGGTAGTACGAGCTGTAATCTCCCATGAGCCAATCAGTGAGGTCACAATCACAGACTGTGGCCTTGTTATCCCTGAACTTGTACCTTAAAGGTTATACTATAGAGGATGATTATTATATATTGACATAAAGCTGACGTGTCATAAGTGGCTCTCTCTCACAATAACAGGATTCAGATCACATGGTGGAAGCAATCATCAGTGTCTCTGTTTGCACAGTAAAATATACCTAATAACTGTGATAATACTAGTTAAGTAAACTATATCACTCATAACTGACAAGACCAATCAGGGCTAATATTGAGATGGTTCTGTAACTGCAATTTTAAAGTTAGTGGCAAGGGTAATTTAAACAAATTTACGAAATTTTCTTTCCATTAAAACTAATCACTTAGTATATCTGCTTTGTATTTTAGAATTTTAGATATATATGTGTAACTGTATAAATGTAAAAAAAAAAAAATCACTGAATTTTTGCATTACTGCAATATAAAGGACAAATGACATTGCTAAAGGCAACATGAAAAGCAACAGAGAAAGCAATATGAACTCTGTCACAACAGTCTGTTTGATAGTTGCAAAGATGAAATCTTTGTTGTAACAGTAAGAACATGTATAACCACTGGGTGATTGATATATTTCAGTATAAGGAGCAGTATCCAAATAATAAATAAGCTAATTCAATATACTGTCTCAGCCAGCTAGCAACCCATTTTATTATCTATCTCTGACACCTGATCCCACCATAACCAGTGAAAGCCAGTGCTGCTTCTTAGCCATTAGTGCCTTATGCTTAACTGGCCACTGATAAAGGGCAACTGTAGTGCAGTGTTTGCAGAAGCTTGTACCTAAAGTTCCTCCCGTCTTCTACCTAATGCTACTTCTACCTAAAGTTTGTACCTAATGCTTTGGTCTAATTATTCCTATGTACTACTTCTATCTATTGCTCCAACCATTTTGCCAAAAGGCATTGTGCTTATCAGAGGAAATTCTAGAGTTACGAAGAATGAACTGTGTGAGTTAAGTCTTGTCAAGTATGGTTATGTCATGTCATTCCCTGATTTTATTATGATTCAATAACTAAGATGATATTGAAAACACTAAGCCTAACTTGACTTATAGCCATCATGATAATCTCATACTTGAAGGTACAAAAGACCTATTATATCTGGCAGTATGACATTGAATAGATCTTAGTCTTTTACGTGACGGCAAAGTTGTAAATTTCATTGACATTGCTCACAAAACTAAACACATTACTAAAATCAACATAGAATTTTTGCTTATTGTTTACCCAACTGGTTCATTCTATCTACATGACAAAGTATATAATTGATAACAGACAAAGTAGCATTCTCTAAACATCTGTTTTCTACATATGCAAATTGTAGCATATCCATGAAATCAAATACTTGTTCACTCAATATCTTAGCAATATGTTAAAGGGATTTCATGGTAACTGAAGTAAGTGAAACAGGCCTATAATCATTATTACAAGTAGGATTTGTTTTTTGGCACAGGTACAATTTCTGGCATTTTCCATATTTTAGATATATAAGACATATGAAGTGTCTGCTAAAATATTTTACAAAGAATGTTTGAGAATTGATGTTTATAGAGACTCAGTACCTTACCACTTTTATCTGGTCCTGCTACCTCACCAATTTTTACCCTATTTAGGATTTCTTGAACAATTCCCTTTCTAATTACAACAGGAGAATCATATTTAGAATATGAGACTGATATATGGTGTTATGTTCTACAAAAAATCATGCGCATTAAATCTAGCTTAAAACTTGTTCAACTCATTACAAAAGTCCACAGCATTAACATCAAGCAGAACCCTCTTTTTACACATGCCAGTTAGCTTATGCAAACCCTCCCATGCACCTTTTGGATTGCTGTTGAGCTGTATTTCAATCTAACCTCTATTTTTACATGTGACTATCCTTCTGTATTAATTTTAGATGTTCTATCAATATGTGCCAGTAGTGTTTTCTACATATTCAGCAATATTTTTAAGACTTTAGTAACCCAAGGTTTATTGTTTGGGTAACATTTAACCTGTTTTTAAGGGACAGTTATATCAATATAAAGAAAATACAGGAATTCGGAACCTCCACATTTTCATTGGATTATATAAAATGTCCCAGTCTGTAAGCTCCATACAACCAATTAAAGTTTTGTTTACCTCACAATTACATTCATAGAAATTTACAAACAGGTTTAAATGTTTTCAATTTCTGTCTGTACACTGGTGTTTTTAAAAGACATACTGTGGTCTAAGAAGCCAAGTGGCTTCAATTGTTTAGAAAAATAGGTTTTACTATCACAGAAAGAAAGGATCTAATGTTCTGTCTATGTATGTGGGGAAGTTGTTAACTGTTGGTAATGCAGTATAGAGTATTTATAGTCATTGTGGTTAAAGTCCCCAGTAACAATTTTAATGTCATATAAGACACTTCTGGCTAAGTCCATGTTATCATCAGGTGGAATATATGTTATGGTCACAAAAATCTTGTTGAATTCCCTTGGAAAATAATATGGTCATAACAAAAGTGTAACAAAATCTATATTTTCATTGTTGTCAATTTAGTTCCTGTTTGTTGCATTGTATCATTTTAAAAAGTTAAGGTTTTAACAGCTATAATTACTCATCTGTTTTGGAAGCTACTGCGCTTACTGAGGAAATAGCGAATGTTTACTGTATGAAAGTACTATATTGGTTTTATCATAGTATTATTTCAATAAATTTTGTGAAAAGGTTTTATATGTTGATGGAAGACTAAATATAATATATATGCATTAGTGTTGGAAATTGATTATCCCTGTAATTCTTTTCCATATGGCTAATATTCCTTTTTAGCATTAAACCAAGAGTTTACTTTTATTTTGTGATTTGATTCTGTTTTACCGTTACTTATATTTTGTTGGTATTAGATGAAGATGCTCTGTTGTATTACCAACTTAGGTGAGTATATACATACACATCCACACATGCTCATATACATACTTATACATTTCAATGTATATATATATTTTAACTTTCTAAAAGGGGAAACAAAAGGAGTTACGCGGGGAGTGCTCATCCTCCTCGAAGGCTCAGATTGGGGTGTCTAAATATGTGTGGATGTAACCAAGATGAGAAAAAAGGAGAGATAGGTAATATGTTTGAGGAAAGGAACCTGGATGTTTTGGCTCTGAGTGAAACGAAACTCAAGGGTAAAGGGGAAGAGTGGTTTGGAGATGTCTTAGGAGTAAAGTCAGGGGTTAGTGAGAGGACAAGAGCAAGGGAAGGAGTAGCACTACTCCTGAAACAGGAGTGGTGGGAGTATGTGATAGAGAGTAAGAAAGTAAACTCTAGATTGATATTGGTAAAACTGAAAGTGGATGGAGAGAGATGGGTGATTATTGGTGCATATGCACCTGGGCATGAGAAGAAAGATCATGAGAGGCAAGTGTTTTGGGAGCAGGTGAGTGAGTGTGTAAGTTGTTTTGATGCACGAGACCGGGTTATAGTGATGGGTGATTTGACTGCAAAGGTGAGTAATGTGGCAGTTGAGGGAATAAATGGTGTACATGGGGTGTACATGGGATTTATGTGCTGAAAAAGGACTGGTGATTAGGAATACCTGGTTTAAAAAGAGAGATATACATAAGTATACGTATGTAAGTAGGAGAGATGGCCAGAGAGCGTTATTGGATTATATGTTAATTGATAGGTGCGTGAAAGAGAGACTTTTGGATGTTAATGTGCTGAGAGGTGCAACTGGAGGGATGTCTGATCATTATCTTGTAGAGGCGAAGGTGAAGATTTGTAGAGGTTTTCAGAAAAGAAGAGAGAATGTTGGGATGAAGAGAGTGGTGAGAGTAGGTGAGCTTGGGAAGGAGACTTGTGTGAGGAAGTACCAGGAGAGAATGAGTACAGAATGGAAAAAGGAGAGAACAAAGGACATAAGGGGAGTGGGGGAGGAATGGAATGTATTTAGGGAAGCAGTGATGGCTTGCGCAAAAGATGCTTGTGGCATGAGAAGCGTGGGAGGTGGGCAGATTAGAAAGGGTAGTGAGTGGTGGGATGAAGAAGTAAGATTGTTAGTGAAAGAGAAGAGAGAGGCATTTGGACGATTTTTGCAGGGAAATAATGCAAATGACTAGGAGATGTATAAAAGAAAGAGGCAGGAGGTCAAGAGAAAGGTGTAAGAGGTGAAAAAGAGGGCAAATGAGAGTTGGGGTGAGAGAATATCATCAAATCTTAGGAAGAATAAAAAGATGTTTTGGAAGGAGGTAAATAAAGTGCATAACACAAGGGAATCAATGGGAACTTTAGTGAAGGGGGCTAATGGGGAGGTGATAACAAGTAATGGTGATGTGAGAAGGAGATGGAGTGAGTATTTTGAAGGTTTGTTGAATGTGTTTGATAATAGAGTGGCAGATATAGGGTGTTTTGGTCGAGGTGGTGTGCAAAGTGAGAGGGTTAGGGAGAATGATTTGGTAAACAGAGAAGAGGTAGTAAAAGCTTTGCGGAAGATGAAAGCCGGCAAGGCAGTGGTTTTGGATGGTATTGCAGTGAAATTTATTAAAAAAGGGGGTGACTGTATTGTTGAGTGGTTGGTAAGGTTATTTAATGTAGGTATACCTCATGGTATACCTACATACAAATGGATTTGTATGTAGCATTAATGGATCTGGAGAAGGCATATGATAGAGTTGATAGAGATGCTCTGTGGAAGGTATTAAGAATATGGTGTGGGAGGCAAGTTGTTAGAAGCAGGAAGTTTTATCGAGGGATGAAAGGCATGTGTACGGTAGGAAGAGAAAGTGATTGGTTGCAGTGAATGTAGGTTTGACGAGCAAGAGTTGTGTGTACCATGATTTTAATTGTTAGGATGGGGTTGTTAGGGGTAAGCCAGAGTCCTGGAAAGAGAGGGCGAAGGAAGTTTTGGGGATGAGAGGCTTGGAATGTTTGATCGAGTACGGGTTTGTGAGGGGTGATTTGACGCAAATGGTGATATGTAGCAAGCTGAGGAAGTGTAACTGGTTGGCTAGGTGTGTGACAGGAATTAAGTGATAAATGGATAAGTGATAGGAATCGGTTTAAAAGGAGATATACTAAGATAGTAATTGGAGGTGAGTTGGAATGAGAGAAAAACTGGAGAAGTGAATTGATTAGATTCTGGGAGGGATCTGTCAGCGATGAACCATGGAGCGAAGGTGACATGGGGGGAGTGGTCGAATAATTTTGGAGCCTTGAAAAATTTGTGAGGTTTCAGAAAAGTAATGTTGGAAAGCAAAAGGAGTGTGAGAGTAGATGGGTTAGAACTGTGTATGCGAGCGAGGATAGTAAGATGGAAAAGGAGAGAAAGATGTGACTGGGAATGTGTGTTGAGGAAATGTATTTGGTGTAGAGGTGGTTTGACGCAAAAGACTAGGTAAGAGAAGTGTGGGAAATAAGTGGGAAGAGTTAGAGGAGATGAGGGTGTTTGAAGAAGAAGTTGTAGTGGCAAGGAGAGATGAGAGGATATGGATGATTCTCAGGGATAATTGCAAATGTAGGAGGATAAAGAAAGAGGAGACCAATGCAGAGGAAAGGAAGAGTGAAAAAATTTGTCGTGATGGTGGCGTGAACGAGGGAATATCAAGATTAGGAAGAATGAAAAGTGTTTGGAGGCGAATGGGTATACATGACTACGGAATCATGTGGATTGAATCAGGGCATTGATGCGTGGGTAACTGGAGCTGTGTAGTAATAATTGGTGTGTGGTGTGATGTAAAGTGGTGTATGGGATTTGGAGGTGTTGGGCATTGTTTTGATATATCTTGCGCATATAGGTGCTATGCGGGAGTGGCGACAAAGTTAAAAGAGTAAAAAAAAGAAACATTTGGTAAGTGCAGAGGACTGTCGAAGCTTTGGTGAGTGAAATTGTCAAGGCATAGGTTTGGATAAAGTATGATGTAAATTTAAAAGGGTGACTATTGTTGAGCTGGTGGTAAGTTATTAAGTTTGATTAGACTCATGAAGGAGTGCAGAGCGATCTTGGGAGGACGTTGTTTCAAAGCAAGGGATAAAAGTGTTTGTCAAATCAGGATAGTTGTTTGAGTATTTGAGAATTTATGGAAGGTATTGATAGAGGATGAAATGGATTAGAGCATCAGTGAGATTTTTGGACAGGTGGTATCAGATGGAGTTGATAGAGATCGTGTTTGAATTTAAGAATGATGTGAGAAGATAATGCTAATAATTCACTGAATTATTTTGTCTCGAGAACATTACGACTTGAGAATGCTCTGTGAAGTACTAGATATATGGTGATAGCTCCACCTTCCCATTTTTCAATGCCTCCAGAACTTTTACCCCCTCCCCCACCCTGTGACTCACTTCCGCTTCCATGGTTCCATCCACTGCCAAATCCACTCCCAGATATCTAAAACACTTAACTTCCTCCAGTTTTTCTCCATTCAAACTTACCTCCCAATTGACTTGTCCCTCACCCCTACTGTATGTAATAACCTTGCTCTTATTCACATTTACTCTCAGCTCTCTTCTTTCACACTCTTTACTATACTCAGTCACCAGCTTCTGCAGTTTCTCACCCAAATCAGCCACCAGCACTGTATCATCAGTGAACAACTGACTCACTTCCCAAGCCCTCTCATTCACAACAGACTGCATACTCGCCCCTCTCTCCAAAACTCTTGCATTCACCTCCCTAACAACCCTATTCATAAACAAATTAAACAACAATGGAGACATCTTACACCCCTGCCGTAAACCGACATTCACTGAGAACCAATCACTTTCCTCTCTTCCTACTCGTACACGTGCCTTACATCCTTGATAATAACTTTTCACTGCTTCTAGCAACTTGCCTCCCACACCATATATTCTTAATACCTTCCACAGAGCATCTCTATCAACTCTATATGCCTTTCCAGATTCATAAATGTGTGGAAATAAAAAGTGTGTGGTTGAGAGAGCAGGAAAGGTTGTGTTGAAATGGTTTGGTCACATGAGAGAATGAGTGAGGAAACATTGACAAAGAGGATATATGTGTCAGAGGTGGAGGGAACAAGAAGTGGGAGACCAAATAGGAGTTGGAAGGATGGAGTGAAAAAGATTTTGAGCGATCGGAGCCTGAACATATAGGAGGGTGAAAGGTGTGCAAGGAATAGAGTGAATTGGAATGATGTGGTATACCGGGGACGATGTGCTGTCCATGGATTGAACCAGGGCATGTGAAGCGTCTGGGGTAAACCATGGAAAGTTTTGTGGAGCATGGATGTGGAAAGGGAGCTGTGGTTTCGGTGCATTACACTTGACAGCTAGAGACTGAGTGTGAACGAACGTGGCCTTGTCTTTTCCTAGCGCTACCGGCTGTCTGTGTGTGTGTGTGTGTGTGTGTGTTGCTATTTCATGTGTGGTGGGGTGTCGACGGGAATGATTTAAGGCAGCAAGTATGAATATGAACATGTGTAAATATGTATATGTCTGAGTATGTATAGGTATGTATATGTGCATGTGTGGGCATTTATGTACATACAAGTGCATTTGGGTGGGGTGGTGACGGGATGATTGAAGGCAGCAAGTATGAATGTGTACATGTGCAAATATGTATATGTCTGTGTATGTATAGGTATGTATATGTGCGTGTGTGGGCATTCTTTCGTCTGTTTCCTTGTGCTACCTCGCTGACCCAGGAGACGGCGATTAAGTATAATGATATAAAAAATTAGAAAAATTAATTACCTTTCTCAAGAAATAAGCATAAATACAGTACACTTCTGTAGTGTATAATAAAAAAAAGAAAAATTAAATTTAACTGACTAATGCTTTTCAGGGAATTGTGTGCTGCACCTACTTTCATTGAAAATTTCATCCTTATCAATGAGCTCTACAATATCAAATAGCGTGGGGATGAGCTCAATTGTACATGTAGAGCTGGACTACATTGTAGCACTAGAGCTGAGCTCCATTGGGACAGAGTTGGGCTCAGTTATAAGGATTGACACTAGTTGTATGATAATGCATCACTCTAGTTGTATGACTCAACACATTCAGATGCAGGGCTTGACACTGTGAATCTAGGACTGCATAATGACAACAGGCTGACAATATCTGTGGACTTTTTATAAGAATTAAAAAATGCTGAATATCTCCTTGGTTTTCAGTTTCTTGTTTTTTTTTTCAGAAGGGATTTGTAACCTAACTGCTTTTCAGAAAGCTTAATGAGTAGTTGCAATGCTTATTCAACTTGATGCCAAGTGATTATCTCTTCCTTTCTTGACCCCTTCCAGAACTATCCTTAGATTACTCATTAACACCAAGTTAACATTATCAATGAGGTCATGGTCACTAGGTGCAATCATACCTACTTGGTCGTCTTCCAATCTTCTATATTTCCCTTCTCTCTAAGGCTGCAAGAGTATTACAGGCAGGGGCAAATTTTAAAACATCAGTGACCTGAGATATGGTTCTAGCTGAACCTACCAACAAAACATTCAAAGTCTTCCTTGTGAGACAAGGCATCTGTGAACATGACATGCATTGCATCCTAAACATATTTTGTTCTGAAAATTGGCCACATCATGGTCAAAAGCCATTAAGTACTGCGGAATGACACCTTTGTCCATTATTTTTCATGTGGGAAGTAACACTGGGGTTATATGTATTGTACAGATGTTCTCCGAGATCAATTCGGCTTTAGGGGATGTGAGGTTTAAATTCTCCAGAAAAAGTATTACTTTTGTGTTTTCTGGTGTACCAGTCTTTCTGAAGTATGGACTGACCTCAGGCATAGAATGGTGATGGAACCATTCTGGGAATATATCCTTATCCATTCATCCATTAGCTTGTACTGAATGATGTACAGGGAAATGGATCATAGCTTGAGGCTCATGGCCTCTAATACTTACCAATTACTAGAGGCTTCAGCTTGTGGGCTCTTGCTGCATTAGCACACAACACTATTCATCATTCCGTTTTTCTTAAATCTCAAAACATTTTCATCATGACCTACCAACATTGATGTAGGCAATCCATGCTACAACAGCCCAGTTTAACTAGTGTTGAGGAGTGCTCTTGAACAAGTTTGGCAAATGTGATGGAATAATGCTGTCCAGCTTCTTGATTTGATGACTGTTGTTCAATGGCTACATCCTTATGATGAATGCCACATCTTCTTAAATCTGGCTAACAATTCCCATGAAAGGTTGTAATCCCCTTAAAGTTCCATGACCCATGATACACATTCCTGCTGACTGACCATGCTTAAATCATTAATTGATCACTTCGTCTAACTGAGCTAATAGGCTTAGGCTTGTTTAGGATGCTATGTTACTTCATCTTTATTTCGTGGGCATCAACACAAGACCTAGAAAACAGACGCCAGTTATACAGATGATATAGTTCCTATGAATCCACGGGGAAAATGAAACACGATAAGTTCCCAAGTGCACTTTCCTGTAATAATCACATCATCAGGGGAGATACAAGAAAGAAATATAATTCAGCTGATATACAACGAAGAGACGTAGCATACTTAATGGCGTCCTAACTACGTCTCTTCGTTGTATATCAACTGACTGTTATATTTCTCTCGTGTGTCTCCCCTGATGATGTGATTACTACACGGAAGTGCACTTGGGAACTTATTGTGTTTCATTTTCCCTGTGGACTCGTAGGAATATACTTGATCATGCGCAAAATTGTGATCCTGTCCAAGATTATATATATATATATATATATATATATATATATATATATTTTTTTTTTCTTTTTTTTTTGCTTTGTCGCTGTCTCCCACGTTTGCGAGGTAGCGCAAGGAAACAGACGAAAGAAATGGCCCAACCCACCCCCATGCACATGCCTTGATTCAATCCACTGACAGCACGTCAACCCCGGTATACCACATCGCTCCAATTCACTCTATTCTTTGCCCTCCTTTCACCCTCCTGCATGTTCAGGCCCCGATCACACAAAATCTTTTTCACTCCATCTTTCCACCTCCAATTTGGTCTCCCTCTTCTCCTCGTTCCCTCCACCTCCGACACATATATCCTCTTGGTCAATCTTTCCTCACTCATTCTCTCCATGTGACCAAACCATTTCAAAACACCCTCTTCTGCTCTCTCAACCACGCTCTTTTTATTTCCACACATCTCTCTTACCCTTACGTTACTTACTCGATCAAACCACCTCACACCACACATTGTCCTCAAACATCTCATTTCCAGCCATCCATCCTCCTGCGCACAACTCTATCCATAGTCCACGCCTCGCAACCATACAACATTGTTGGAACCACTATTCCTTCAAACATACCCATTTTTGCTTTCCGAGATAATGTTCTCGACTTCCACACATTCTTCAAGGCTCCCAGAATTTTCGCCCCCTCCCCCACCCTATGATCCACTTCCGCTTCCATGGTTCCATCCGCTGCCAGATCCACTCCCAGATATCTAAAACACTTCACTTCCTCCAGTTTTTCTC